>NC_069505.1:537818454-537858454 GCF_027579735.1 Bombina bombina | reverse complement strand
CTTTTGAAAATGGATGTGCGCCAATACCTTTTTGTTTGTGTAATTACTGGGTCATATTGGTTTAAGCACCCCACCCAAGCTCAGGTGTGCTCATGACAGTTTAATAAAGTTGTGAATATTAAGCCAGGGAGTCTCATTCTGTTATGAAGAGTAAAAGCAGGAATGATTCAGCCCTCTGTGGCAAAAGGACTGTAGTGTTAGGACCAGTCTAATTGGAGCACCTTGTAAGTGGTGACTGGCTAAGCAAAATATGACCATATTGTGTGACTAAGTTCCCAATTTTATTTAAAAAGAATATTTGTCTCTTTATGTTGTTTGCAGGCAATGTTTTGCAGCAGTTCAAAAAATATGTTGTGCTTTTGAAAATGGATGTGCGCCAATACCTTTTTGTTTGTGTAATTACTGGGTCATATTGGCACTCCCAAAGATGTGTATATAAACTTTTTGTAAGGTGTGCTAAAACACCAAATTTTATATATATATATATATATATATATATATATATATATATATATATATATATATATATATATATATATATATATATATATATATATATATATATATATATAATTCATTTTTAATGTTATGGTACTACTCTTTAATTATAACATACTATGACTGCTCCAAAAACCACTTTTCTATACTAGAAATAACTTGATATTCTGGAGCATTCTTTAATACTCTACAGGCTGTGCAATAATAATATGGCCATCCATTATGTAATATAGGCCATCCAGTATGCAATATAGGCTTGTAATAGGATCTCCAGTTAAAATATTTCTTATATTTATCATCATCTTTATCCAACATTAATAGGTAATCAGCCAGTTCCTTATGGCTTGAGAAGTCATTCACATGAATAAATGCGTCACCAGGTATAAATTGCTCATAATTCTTGCGAGGAGTCCCTAGCACAACAGGCACAGCCCATGAGTCAAATGCATTGGACCATATTTTCTCAGTGATATAGTCCGTATAAATTGAGTTTTCAAAGGCCAAGTAAAATTTATACTGAGAGATAGTTTTTGTGAAATTTGCACTGCTGAGTGGTTTGTTCCCCTTCCCGTAAATATCAATTTGGATATATTTCTTAAGTTCCTCATAATATGCAATACGAGGGACACCTGGGTACCATTTACTTACAGCCCAAGACACTAGTTTGGACTTGGGAGGAATTGTGAAATTTTGAATCTCCTTCAATATTTGCATACGACCGTAGGGAACAAAGATATCAGAATCTTTACGAAATGTCATGGTCATGTTAAACAGATTGTCAAGATCATGCAATTTTGTAGCAATAAATGGAGGTTCCACGTTGAACCACACCCAATGTTGAAACCGATGTCTTGGTTTTTGGGGTAAAGAACTTCTGCTACCTATTATTTCAGCATAATGCATAATCACAGCATCAGAAATATCATACAGACCCCTGTCTGCTGTAAATTTGCATCCAGTAATATTGAAGTCCTTCTGACATCTGTCTAATGGGAAAGGTTGATTGAAAGGCCACACCCAAACCAAGATAAGGAGTTCTTTCCCAGAATTCTGTTGGCATACAGAGAGATTGGCACTTTTTGGTTTCATTGTTTCTTTAGTTGCATGTGTTGTTTTGTTTGTAAACATAAGTTGTAATATATGATTTCTATTCCCAATAAAAGAGATTAAAAATAGGAACGTAAATATACAAGAGAAAGCAATTAAATGATGCATCTGGATGTTTTTCACTTTCATATTTAATCTGTAAAAAAAAAAAAAGAAGGTATAATTAGTATAAAATAAAAGCGCCCATACACTATGAACAAATTGAATGAGATAATAGTTATATAGCAGCCTGCTTACTGCAAGTTAAAGTGACAGTCTACACCACAATTGTTATAGGATATTTATTATAAAATATTGACTCTATTGCAGTGTAATCTACACATCTGGAAGCTGGAAACTTGTTTCTACTTTTTTCAGGCTGTGACAGCGGATATCTCGAATGTGACCCTGGCCTATACTCTTTAGGAACGCCACACAAAGCTGCCATTGCTCAGGTTCCGAAAGTTACCTCTAGTGAAGCTCTGCGTGGCTAAGGCTGCTGCACTGAATCCCCCCCAGAGCTCTGGGTTATGAAGTACCGTGATACTTTCGAGTTCAATATTGATTTACAGTATTTCAGCAACAACAGATATGCCTAATATGGAGAATACTTTTCTACTGAAAGAAATAGGTGCTCTTCTCACCAAATTTCAAGAGTTTAATCATCCTTCCACAACCTTACCTACGGAGACTCCCAGATGATGATGGTGGTGCTTGGGGCCCGTCACTTGCCACCTATTATACCCGCAGATGTTTGGATGCAGAGGGAGAGGACTCCGATCAAGTCACGGCCTGGAAGCGATCGAGTAGTAGGAGCTCTCTCCACCACCAATGAGGTCAGCTATACTGGAAAAATACTTGGCGATTGAGCTGGGGATTCAAAGCAAGTTGCGATGCAGCCCCTTGATGCCATTGGGGAAACGAGTGTCAGAGAAGTGACCCCACTCTGTCTGTTTTCTACAATGAGAGTGTCTGTGACATACATACAATTTCTGACACTCTGGGGGAATGTGAGATCGGAAGCGGGGACTTTCCCTCGATATCGAAGGACCGACAGAGAGAACAGTCATTTGAGCGATGTCCAGACTTTCTCCACACAGACATGACCTCTGGTCAAAACATGACAACCTTGCTTTTGGGAACACAGCCCAGAACTGCAGGGGCGGACATTGCGTCTGTGTTCTCTTACATTTGCACTGATTTATTTGCTATCTCTGGACATGTCACAAGTCTTACGGACTGCTTCCAAAATTTACCTCTATATCAATTTAAGGGTGCCCTCAGAGTCTTGGTCAACAGGTCCGGAAAGGGTAATATCATTATTTGGACTATTACCCACTCAGTTATATTATGCTATTTACTGGGAATTAAAGTTCAGTTTTCTGTTTTGGTTACTTGTTGATTATTGGGATATAACCTAAGAAACATTATATACATTGCTCTATTTCTTACTGTGGTTTGTTTTTGCCTCTGTGTCTCTAACCTCTTCTGGGTTGAGAAGCCTCTGTTTAAATACTAGCTGTGCTATATACTAGCTACCAACACAACTCCAAATGCAAAGTGGTTTATTCTACTGTATTTTGAGGATAGTTATTACATACCCCCTACCACTTGTATTTAGAACTGAGACAGATTTCATAAAAGATACTAGGAAGCTAGGAGTGTTAAGGCTATAGTAGTTAGTTAGCAATAAGTTATTTTTATTTATTCTTGTCTGTTATGGATGTGTGTCATGTGTTGTCATAAGAATAAGCCATATTAATTAGAGACGTTACACTGCAATCATATAGCTCCTCTTTAAATCTGCACATTTACTGTAATGTTTCCTTGAACAATGGTCTGAAGTCTCTAATAACTGGGGCGATGAGACATAATGCACCTAAAATGTTGTTCATAAGCTCATAGTGGCAGACTACGGCACATACACTCTACTCCAGGAGCAGTTACATGAAACACAGAGAGTCTAGAACCCCTTTACCACCATAACAAAATCAGTGAACACTTAGAACACTAACAAGGTACAGGTTCATACAGAGGGTTTTTTTAATAGTGAATGTGGCCGATCTTTAGTAAGGGAAGTATCACAGTAATAATGTTAATATCCCCTATATTTTCTGATACATACTCAGGGTCAGCCTTCCCTGTTTATCTGCAGCAATTTCAATACCACTTTATTTGAACCCCCTCACTTCACAACTTTTCTCCATAAACGATGTTAAAGCATCAGTGTGTTCCGCATTTCTGTTGAAGCAGCAATAATTAATATATTTGTTTAATTTTTATGTCCCGTTTTAAACAATATACATTTTCATATTGAGCTATATAAAGATCCAAAAGTGGTCTTTTTATCATAGAGTATTATAAAACTGAGGTCTACTATTAGTGACCCAAAAGTGGTCTTCATGTTTAAAATAGACTCCTGATGCTTCCTTTATTCTTGAGGGTCCAAGGGCCCCATCCGATATGCAGCGTCGCCCGCAAAAGCCGGCGACGCCGGTTTTTGCGCGGGTTTGGTATCCTATATATAGCGCTGCATATAAATGCGGCACGTATATTTCACCCGTCGGACGTAGTTTTTTTCCCCATAGACTAACATATAAAAACCGCGCAATTTGGTATCCAATATCCAGCGCAAGTCCTTACATGGCGAAAATTGAGAAATCTTACTCCATTTTCACCTCGCCATAAAATGCACCCGTAGCAGGCATTGCGCTGAGTATTGGAGCACCGTAACTCCCTAAAATGCCTGCAAAAAAAAACCTAACACCTAACTCATGCGCAATGTCTATCTGCCTGTCAATCACAATCCCCCACCACAATACCTAATAAAGTATATTAACCCCTAAAGCCCACGGCCACCTACATTATATGTATTAACCCCTAAACCGCCGCTCCCGGACCCCACCGCACCTAAATAAAGTGTTTAACCCCTAAACCGCCGCTCCCGGACCCCGCCGCCACCTACATTAAAGTTATTAACCCCTAATCTGACCCCCCTACACTGCCACCACCTACATTAAATATATTAACCTCTAATCTGACCCCCCTACACCGCCGCCATCTACATTAAATGTATGACCCCCTAAACCTAAGTCTAACCCTAACACTCCCCTAACTCAATTATTATTTAAATAAATCTAAATAATATTAATATTATTAACTAAATTATTCCTATTTAAAACCAAATACTTACCTATAAAATAAAGCCTAAGATAGCTACAATATAATTAATAATTACATTGTAGCTATTTTAGGGTTTATATTTATTTTACAGGCAACTTTGTATTTATTTTAACTAGGTACAATAGCTATTAAATAGCTAAAAACTATTTAATAGCTACCTAGTTAAAATAATTACAAAATTATCTGTAAAATAAATCCTAACCTAAGTTACAAATACACCTACTACTACACTATCAATAAATTAATTAAATAAATTAACTACAATTATCTAAAATAAAATACAATTAAATAAACTAAACTATAGTACAAAAAAACACCAAATTACAAAAAATGAAAAATATTACAAGAAGTTTAAAGTAATTACACTTAATCTAAGCCCCCTAATAAAATAAAAAAGCCCCCCAAAATAATAAAATTCCCTATCCTAAACTAAATTACAAATAGCCCTTAAAAGGGCCTTTTGCGGGGCATTGCCCCAAAGTAATCAGCTCTTTTACCTGTAAAAAAAAGAACAATCCCCCCAACATTACAACCCACCACCCACACACCCCTACTCTAAAACCCACCCGATCCCCCCTTAAAAAAACCTAACACTACCCCATTGAAGATCACCCTACCTTGAGCCGTTTTCACCCAGCTGGGCCGAAGTCTTCATCCAATGGGCCAGAAGAGGACATCCAGACCGGCAGAAGTCTTCATCCTATCCGGGCAGAAGAGGACATCCGGACCGGCAGACGCCTTCATCCAAGCGGCATCTTCTATCTTCATCCACCCGACGAGGAACAGCTCCATCTTGAAGACTGCCAGCACGGAACATCCTTCTAGGCCGACGGACTAACGACGAATGAATATTCCTTTAAATTATGTCATCCAAGAAGGCGTCCCTCGAATTCTGATTGGCTAATAGGATTCTATCAGCCAATCGGAATTAAGGTAGGGAAAATTTGGTTGATTTAATCAGCCAATCAGATTGAAGTTCGATCCGATTGGCTGATTGGATCAGCCAATAGAATGCGAGGTCAATTATATTGGGGTATACGTGTCGGGCTATTTTTGGGAGCGGCCCTAAATTTAATCTAGGAGGCTTTCTGACTGATTGGCATCTTGTTTTTAATTTTATCACAGAATATATATGATGTTAGCTGTATGTATCTCATTTTTTCATTCTGATATATGTATACAGTGTAAAATGTTTATTTTACTAACTGTGATATACCTCAAATAAAAAAATTTTTAAAAAAAGAAGATAATTCCTTTATTACTCATTCCCCAATTTTGCATAACCAATATATATTATTACACTTTTTAACTCCGTGATTACCTTGTATCTAAACATATGCAGATTGTCCTCTTATTTCAGTTCTTTTGGCAGACTTGCATTTTTGCCAATCAGTGCAGGTAACTCCACGGGAGTGCGCACCATGTCATCTATATGGCACACATGAACTAATATGTTCTAGCTGTAAAAACTGTCAAAATGCTTTCAGATAAGATGTGGCCCTTAAGGGCTAAGAAATTAGCATATGAGCCTACTTATCTAAAAATACCAAGCTAACAAAGCAGAATTGATGATACAAGTAAATTGGAAAGTTGTTTAAAATTGCATGTGCTATCTGAATCATGAAAGTTAAATTTTTTACTAGACTGTCCATTTAAATAGGAGTGGTCATCTTCTCAATAAATCACAGCAAACTTGTTTATCCAAGGTGATTAGCAGCTTCTGCTTTTGTTCAACTGGTCATGTGAGAGGGGGGTGGGTGGGGGTTTAATTTCAGGTAACAGACATACAGCTTTCTCTATCTGCTTGCCATGGAAAAGTATGGACAGGTTACCTAGTTGGGAACCTTGTCCATCCATCTAATAATAACTTGGTACAATATATTTAATTTAGATTGGTAACATACCATATACCTTTAAGGTGATTTCTTATTAACTGAAGTTTATTTTGTTTCTAATTTATTTTTTCAAGATAGGAGAACTTTCTCTCTAACAGTAAACAGGGTCTTTTATTCATGTAATTCTTGATCTTTGAAAAACTGTTTCCTTTGTTAAAGGGACACTAAACACAATTTATTTCTTTCATGATTCAAAGCATGCAATTTTAAGCAACTTTCTAATACTCCTATTATCAATTTTTCTTTGTTCTCTTGCTATCTTTATTTAAAAAGCAGAAATGTGATACATAGGAGCCATTTTTGGTTGAGAACCTGGGTTATGCTTGCCTATTGGTGGGTAGATGTAAGTTTCTAATAAGCAAGCACTATCCATGGTGCTGAACCTAAAATGGACTGGCTGCTAAGATTTACATTCCTGCTTTTCAAATAAAGATAGTAAGATAATGAAGAAAAATTGATAATAGGAGCAAATTAGAAAGTTGATTAAAATTGTATATCTATCTGAATCATGAAAGAAAAAAAATTGGGTTAGGTGTCCCTTTAATCAAATCCTTGACAAATAAATTACACGAAAAATGGAAATAAATGTATTTTTTTCAATCCACAACAGGGCTTATTATAATGCAGTGGATGAGGATGCATTATGTGTTACTGGTTTGCAGAAAATAGTAAGTTTGGAAGGATTACTAATATTTATTCTGGAAATGAAGAGATATATATCAGAAAATGTATGGGCAAAAATTGTTTTACAAGTGAGTGGGGAAATATTCACACATCTGTATCTTCATTCTCACTAAAACATCATCTTCAAAACCTCTCTGCTCAGGTGAGATTTTCTAAAATGATCATCCAGCTCTGCGAGATCCCTAGTGAAATTTTCAAAAGACAAATTTTGCTTTAAATCTCCAAGGGGCATTCCCTGCATTTCTGTATGTGAAGAAGAGACAAGCCCAGTGCAATATAGCACTGCATGGCATGAGAATTCTGAAGCATTTACACTTTGTGCTTTGTATTTGATATCACTTTACACTTCAGATTTAATTTTATTACATTTAAACCTTGCACTTTCTATTTTGTGTACAGCGATGTATTTAGGATTGTGATTTTACAAATTCTGATTATAGAGCAAACTTCACAGAAGCAGAACTCACTGAATGTTCTAAGAAAAGGGGAGGAACCTGGAAATCCCAGAGAAATGAGAGATGCCTTCCATAGAAAGTAATTAAGACGTCTGGGATACAAACTTTCACATGGAAAAGAAAAAGTAACTGGAGAACCACTGGGGCTGATATAAAGGCTTTGTTTGAATCAATTACAAATTAAACTGAAATGTTTTCACTACAATTTAACTTGTTTTTGTCTATATTTTAGTATATATTACTTTTTCGTTAGTTAAGTGTATTGTGAATTTTGAGCAAACTTTACCTGCATACAGCTGGTGATACAAATCAGTAAGAGCAGATGCTTAGAAAATTTTACATGAATTTGGAGAGAACTTCAGACATACCCTGGGAACTCCCCTGTTCAGCCCAGGGAACTGCCCTCTTCTCCCTACCACATTCTGAACCTGTCAGTTTTCGATTGCAATGCAGCAAATTCAAGGTGCATTGTCGTTTGTATATATAAACAGAAATGTACAAAGTATGATCCTAATTTGTTAAAGTAACACAGAAGTGTAACACAACTCTCATATCATGCAGAGTTATATTGCACTGGGTTTTCTCTCCTTCATATATAGTGATGTCCCGAACTGTTTGCCCGCGAACAGTTCACAGCGAACATAGCTTGTTCGCGTTTGTGGGCGAACACATGGCGATGTTCGATCCGCCCCTATGTGTCATCATTGTGGAAACTTTGACCCTTTATGTCACAGCCGCCTGACACATTAGAGCCAATCAACATCAGACACTCCCTCACAGACACTCCCAGCTACTCGGAATCCGCCATTTTAGACTCATAACGACCTTGCTTTTTTAATGATAGGACGTGTTATGTTTTTGCTCCTGACATTCATAGGAAAAACAAAGCTAGGCTAGTGTATTTACAGTCCAGAAGGACTCCACTCATCTCTGCTGCAAGCACAGCACCCCAAAAAGCCCTTTTTAGGGCTATATTTCGTGCCGTTTTTTTTTTTTTTATTATTAGCATTTGCCTGGCTTTCAGCTGTGTGTTTAAGGCTCACAGCATATGCTGTGACTACTGCCACCACTGATATCTCCCTAACAATATTAGTTTAAATTTAACTAACCCAAAAATATAATTATTTTTCTAGTGTAATTTTTTTTTCATTTTCTATCAGGCCAGTGTCACACAGCATATACTCTGGTTCATTGCTCTGTGCCAGCCAGCAGCCAGCAGTGTTAATATCCGTTTATAACATTATTTTTAATTTAAAAAAAAAACACAAAAAAATATTTTTCTAGTGTAATCTAATTACATTTACTATCATGCCTGTGTCTGTCAGGCTCACTCAGCATTAATATACCTCTTTTTTTTCAGTCTTTTGGTTAATTGGTCTGTGCCAGGCAGCCACCCAGCACTCATATCTATTTTTCTTTCACCTTAATTTTAATATAAAAAAAAAAAAGTTTAAATTTGTTTGCTAGTGTAATCAAATCTAATTTTCTATCCAGCCTGTGTGTTTTGCTGACATAGAGAGCCTACTGTGTTTACTTGCTGCCCTCCCTAGTCTATGAGCCACGACTCATATGTGTTTAACCTTTTTTTAATTTCCCCCCCAAAAAATAATTTAAATCATTTTTCTAGTGTAATCTAATAGTATTTTCTATCAGGCGTGTGTGTATCCGACATACATAGCCTACTGTTTTTAATAGCTGTCCTTCCAAGGCTATCAGCCACGACTCATATATATGTGCTTAACCTTTTTCTTAAAATTTCCAAAAAAAAGTCTTTAAATCATTATGCTAGTGTAATCTAATTGTATTTTCTATCAGGCCTGTGTCTAACTGTCTATCTGACATACACAGCATACTGTTGTTATAATTGCTGCCCTACGTAGCAGCCAGCCAGTGCGACCACTCATAGAGTCATATGTGCATTGCACTTCTTAACATAATTTTAATATTAAAATCTAAAATTTTAAAAATTTTTGCTAGTGTAATGTAACTTAATTTTCTATCAGTCCTGTGTTTTTGTCACTTACACAGCATACTGTGTTAAATTACTGCCCTACCTACCGCTTGGCTTTTTTTTGGATTTGGGTGCGGCTATTCATGCAGGCCATATAGAGCTGACAACATTCGGTGTCGTATCAGCTATTAAACTAATAAGAACAGTACTACCAAAATACAGCCAATGAAGGGCCTTAGGAAGACTGGGCCAAGGTTGGATTGTAGTATTTGGTTAGGCTAATCATGATGGCCATGTAGACCACCACCACCGAGAGTCCTGGAAGTAACAGGGATGATGAGATGAAAGAGCTAAGAATAGTAGAACTTGAAACAACAGAGTTAGCCATGGGTGTTAGTGCAAAACCGCTTGGCTTTTTTTTGGCTTTGGGTGCGGCTATTCATGCAGGCCATATAGAGCTGACAACATTCGGTGTCGTATCAGCTATTAAACTAATAAGAACAGTACTACCAAAATACAGCCAATGAAGGGCCTTAGGAAGACTGAGCCAAGGTTGGATTGTAGTATTTGGTTAGGCTAATCATGATGGCCATGTAGACCACCATGTAGTAATAAGAACAGTACTACCAAAATACAGCCAATGAAGGGCCTTAGGAAGACTGAGCCAAGGTTGGATTGTAGTATTTGGTTAGGCTAATCATGATGGCCATGTAGACCACCACCACCGAGAGTCCTGGAAGTAACAGGGATGATGAGATGAAAGTGCTAAGAATAGTACTACTTGAAACAACAGAGTTAGCCATGGGTGTTAATCCAAGACCGCTTGGATTTATTTTTGTATTGGGTGCAGCTAATCATGCAGGCCATATAGAGCTGACAACATTCGGTGTTGTATCAGCTATAAAAATAATAAGAACTGTACTATCAAAATACAGACAATGAAGGGCCTATGAAGACTGAGCAAAGGTTGGATTGTAGTATTTTGTTCGGCTAATCATGATGGCCATGTAGACCGCCCGTAACAGGGATGAAAGTGCTAAGAATAGTACTAATTGAAACAACAGAGTTAGCCATGGGTGTTAGTCTAAGACCACTCAGCTTTTTTTTTGGGTTTGGGTGCAGCTAATCATGAAGGACAGATAGACCTGCCACCATTTGGTGTTGTAACAGGTATGAAAATGCAAAGAACAGTACTACATAACGCAACCTACTTACCATGGGTCCCAGAACATATGTTTGGTTGTTATATTTTGTAAGGGTAATCATGCAGGCCATGTAGACCTCCACCGATAGGGTGAGTATGAGTAACAGCTATTAAAATGCGAAGGACATTACTAATTAACACAACATAGTTACCATGGGTCGCAGACCAAGAGCAGATGTCTTATTATTATATTTTGTATGGGTAATCATCCAGACCGTATAGACCTCACCAAATAGGGGGAGTTACAGAGATTAAAGTGCTAAGAATGGTAGTACATAAAACACAACCTCGTTAAAATAGGTAGCAGACCACATGTCTTATTATTATAATTTTTCAGGGTAATCTGGCAGGCCATATAGAACTCCCCCGATAGGGGGGGGGGACAGGGATTAAAGTGCTAAGAAAAGTACTAATTGACACAAGCTAGTTGGGTCCAAGAACGCATGTTTGATTATTAGAATTTATTAGGGTAATTATATATCTAACAAATCTATCTATTTCTCTTCTATCGATTCTATCTAACTATCAATCTATGTATATCTATCTATCCTATCTATCACTATCAATCTATCTTCTGTCCGGGATGTTTTGAGACAGCCACTTTGGGAATGTTAGTTGATTTAGACCCATTATGGCTTAAAAGCAGACTCTGCATCAACTATGTAATTTTCCATGGGAGTTTTGCCAGGGATCCCCCTCCAGCATGCAACAGTACAGGTGTTAGTACCCTTGAAACAACTTTTCCATCACTATTGTGGCCAGAAAGAGTCCTTGTAGGTTTTAAAGTTCGCCTGCCTATTGAATTCAATGGTGGTTCGCGCGGTTCGCGCGTTCGCGAACAATACCGGAAGTTCGAGTCCGCGGTTCGCGAACCGAAAATTTTAGGTTCGCGACATCACTATTCATATATAGAAATGATAGAGATCTTGCAGAGTTCCGCCCTCTGTAAAGTCTCAACTGTAATTTCTCTCCAAGCTGGAGAACCTTTGAATATCAGGGCCTAAGGGCCCAAAGATCTAAACCTCGCAATTTCAGACGTGTTTTTTCCCTTATCAGGGCTGCCTTGCTGGAATTATAGTAAAAAAAGGGGCAGTCCTTGTGAGTAGTGAGATTTCTCCTATTGGAAGTAATTATACTGCTTTCTGTGTATAGAATCGTATAATCACCTATATTTTCGTATGTATGTGTCTTACTATTAGGGTTATAAGTAATTTGAGTGTTTTGAGAAAAGCTCACCAGCTTTCAGTTGGCGAGAAAAAACTGTCCGATCTGTAGTGCAAAAATCTTTACAGCATTATGCTGGGATTAAAGAGAAAATTTCATATACAGCCATGGAACGCCAATTTTATGAAAAAAACAACAGTTACGCTTTGTATTTTGTACTTTTATAAACAAATTTTTTTTTTTTTGCACATCCAGTGTACTTAAATTACAATTTACGTTGTGCGTAGTTAATACAATATATTCCTGTGTAATTTGGATTAAAAAAAATAGTTTTTGATAAAATACGGTTTTTGGTGAACAATTTCATTACGATTTTTAATCCACCTTAACAATACAGTTTTTCCTTACTCTCTTTTGTGTGATTGGTTTAATTAATAATTCGTTTGGATGATCTTTATAATACAATTTTTTGTGCACTTTTCATATGAAATGCAGTATACACCCCTTAGCGAGACATCTTGTTTTCAGGAGTAAAAGTCATTTAAGATCATTCCCCCAGGAAATAAAAGTACTGGCGCGTATTCTTTAATAATCTCGCCAGCCCAGAAAGATCTAGATCATCAAGCCCAAAGTGCATTTAAAATCTATTAAAAAGAACTTCTAATTGGGTAAAGTTCCAGAACAAACTCAAATGATCAGTCTGTCTATTTACAGTGGTTAACAAATATTCCCAAGCACTACCAGTTCCATGAAAATTCTTAAAGGGATATGAAACCCCAAATTAAAAAATTTTGATACAGACACAGCAAACCATTTTAAAAAAGTTACCATTTTACATCTATTATGAAATTTGTTTTGTTCCCATGATATTCTGTGTTGAAGAGAAACCTAGGTTGGCATCTGGATCCCTATATGGCAGGAAATAGTGCTGCCATCTAGTGCTCTGGCAAATGGATAACATTCTTGCAAAACTGCTGCCATATAGTGCTCCAGAAATGGGCTGGCTCCAAAGCACATGTCCCTACTTTTTAACAAAAGATACCAAGAAAACAAAGAAAATCTAATACTAAATTAGAACATTTAAATTTGCATGCTCTATCTGAATCATAAAAGAAAAAATTTGGGGTTTCATATCCGTTTAATAGTCCAATTTTGAAATCCTTATTCGCAGGCAGCATTGTACACACAAATACAGCTGTGTATACAGGCACACAGAGAGGTGAAATACAGAAACACATGCACATTTATAGATAGAAATACACAAACACATGCACATTTATAGATAGAAATACACACAAGTAGAGATTACAGATACATATAACATATACAGGGATAGACAAACAGGCACACACATACCTATATATACAAGGGAAAACTCATAGAAAAGCACACACAGGAGGAGTAGACACTCACACATAGGCAAGAATAGCCAGATACACACACATACATATGTATACAGGGGCAGATTCATAGAAAAGCACACACAGGGGGAGTAGACACTCACACGTAGGCAAGGATAACCATATACACACACACATACATAATATATACAGGGGCAGATTCATAGAAAAGCACACACAGGAGGAGTAGACACTCACACGTAGGCAAGGATAGCCATATACACACACATACATATGTATACAGGGGCAGATTCATAGAAAAGCACACACAGGAAGAGTAGACACTCACACATCTGCAAGGATAACCATATACACACACATACATATGTATAAAGGGGCAGATTCATAGACAAGCACACACAGGAGCAGTAGACACTCACACGTAGGCAAGGATAGCCATATACACACACATACATATGTATACGGGGCAGATTCATAGAAAAGCACACACAGGAGGAGTAGACACTCACACATCTGCAAGGATAACCATATACACACACATACATATGTATACAGGGGCAGATTCATAGAAAAGCACACACAGGAGGAGTAGACACTCACACATAGGCAAGGATAACCATATACACACACATACATATGTATACAGGGGCAGATTCATAGAAAAGCACACACAGGAGGAGTAGACACTCACACATAGGCAAGGATAGCCATATACACACACACATACATATGTATACAGGGGCAGATTCATAGAAAGCACACCCAGGAGGAGTAGACACTCACATGTAGGCAAGAATAGCCATATACACACATGTGCAGGTATATACGCTGATATACGCTGACACACATCCGCAGACAAAGACACATCATCAATTGGTAAAATACTAAATAATAATTATCAAAAAATAAATAAATGGGGGGGCGGAGCTAGCCAGTAAAGAGAACAGACGTGTTTTCATGGAGCTCCTCTGTTCTAACTAATGGAAGACGGGCAAATATACTATTTCCTGACAGTTTATTCCTTAACACTGACCTGGAACTGAGAATAGTTACCACTGCTCACTCGGCAAAGATTATATTTATAATTGATGGACTTCTGGAGCTTTTACAGCAGAATCACAGTTTGAGGCCTAATTTGCCTAAAGAAGCGATCTAGGTATATATTCGCTCAACATTCTTGAAGAATCCTATCTTCAATATCTGCTGAAATGGAGCTGGACGCTGCGCTACACAGGTTTGAGGATCGTGTCTCTGGGAGCCTGAAAGAATATTTTTCAGAGATGAGTTTACTACTTACACAACTCTCTGACCAGTTATCCGCTACATATGACGGACAAGATGGCGGCGGTGATTCGGGAACCAATGTGGCTACTAAAATACTGCCCCTACATAAGCTGAAGCTAACTGTCCCTTTGAGATCAGTTATGGCCCCAGCAAAAGCATGCAGGAATTTTTACAACCTGAAAAGGGAGCAATTGCAACACTTCATGAAAGTGCCGGGCCCGGGAATCATTGAGTTGGATCTTCAGACAGTAGGCAATCTGAATCTGTGCACCTACCTGGAGGATTCCATGAAAGCGCTGTCGCATAAACTGGTGTGTGAAGCTGATGGGGGGTTTATGCCTCCCGGGTGGAAACCTCACTCTAATACTGCGATGCATTCCAGACCTCAGCGTCTTCCAGATCGGATGTCTTCTGGCTCCCTAGCCGAAATTATCGATAAGGGTGTTCTTGGTACTCTTGGCAGAGACTGCCGCATTTATGATAGAACTCTAGCTACACCTACCTCAATAGCTCTATTGTCTCCTACGGAAACCGCTCCCGCACAGCCGTATGACATCGGTACACCCTGGAGACCGGTGGAGGCCCTGCTTTACAACGGAGCTGTATTTGAATTACCGCATAACTGCCTACCCTGGCTGATAACGCTTACACAACTTCAGGGACTTAAGAGATTTCGATAGCCAGTTGATGACTTCATTCCTTCTGTCCATCGGTCCCCACAAGCTGGTATTGGGTGAGGAAGAGACTAACTTTAAAACTGTACCCGGACCCATGTCAGCGCTCTCCGGCCTGTTAATTCTAATGGGCTGAACCTACGATGAGTAATTGGTTCTACTATAATGCTCTATTATCCTAATGTTTAGCCAAATTGACACTATTCTATTTTCTATTTTTAGTTTTCTTATTTGTTTCATACTCTGACCAGGGTGACTGACACGTTCCAGAAACCCCAGTGGGACTTTATATATTAATGTACACTCCAATATGGCGCCTACCCTGTTTTCCCTGATGCTCTACCATTATCTCTAATTTAACTCTCTAATGTTTTACTAGCTGATGGGAGCCTTTTGAGTTGCGGATGCACCAATATTGAGCAAACACCTGAGCGCACATGTATATTTTAGATAGAGTTTATTCTCCATAGTTTGATGTATCTGGACATCCTCCCGCTCTTTCCCCATATTTACAATAGTTTGCTATACCACTACAGTTCTCACATAAGGACTAATGGTTCTTTGGCATTGTTCTGCATTTTTGAAATCTTGACCAGTGTTTTGTTATACTATGCTACTCTGTTGTTCTCTGTTTATATCAGTTGACTCCTATAATAGGCCGAGATCTTATTTATAGTTATGACAGATATATTTTGTATGCTTCACTAACGCCACTAGAACATCTGCCCACTTCACTATGCTTACAAGGTAATATAGTAGGGTAGAGATGTCTTTATTACATAATAAGTACACGTAGATTTAACCCTATAGTCACTCTGGTGGCTAGATCTCATAAGCACAATCTTAGAGCCTCTCAGGGTCTACTACCTAGACACTCCCTATGTTATTTATTATAAGTCTGAAGTCTCTAGCAGCTGCACTGATAGTCTTTCAGGCCAGCCATTATTTATTACTAAATAGTATCAAGGCTCTTATACAGCTACTTCTTATAGCTTTCTCAAATTAGATAGAGGGACTTTATACATAGTGTCAACAAATATTTATTCACCTTTTACTCGTATTCATGTCATGTGCTCATACATTTTTCTGCTAGATACATTCTGTAAATATTATTAGAGGCAATACTATTTCTCACATAACAAGGTTGTGTGGGGTATGCTTAAGTATATAGCTATAGAATTAGCTTTGTCATTCACTCTAGAAATACTGAGTCCTCTAGAAAGCAAACTTTCAGCTGAACTCATTTAACCCACTCATCCTAATCTTCCTAGATACAGGGCTTCTTACCCTGCACATTATGTTACTTAATTTATTCTCACGTTCCGGGTCACTGTGGAGTATGTGTAATCTATAAAAATAAATAGCCCCGTGGTCCGCCCCTTCCTAACCTCCTAACCTGCTACTCGACTATGGTAGTTAGTACAGATCCTACTCTATTTATGCTGAATATGCTACACACAGATTTGTACTGCAGGCTTGTCAATAGGAAATTATATATTGCTTGTTTATATGTCCTACTGTTAACGTGAGGTTTTACAATTAAGCTCCATGCAGGCACAATATGCAATGGAGTTCATTTCCAGGTTACCGTGTCTTATAGAAGGCTCCTGTTATATTCTATCCCTACATTTCCATGATATACAGTCAGTTTTTTAATTGATCACTTCCTTAGTTACCAACTTTAACATAAAGTTTAGTTTCTTGCATAATAATAGTTTATATTATAGACAGTTACAGCTCTTTTTATGTATAGACTAAAAGATACCTCTAAGATGGTATTTGCATTATTTTAAGGGTTGTGTGTACCTTACCATCGCTCCCTAATCTATGAATACTATATTTTGAATGCGGTAAGTCTGCAGACTTTCAGCTAGCTAATGAAGACTCTGCGTGGCACCCCAGATACTATGTGACTCAGGGACATATGATAATTTCTCTTAGGTGCCCGTGTAGTCCTAGACGCCAAATATCATATGTTCTATGCTTACTCTTTGATCTACCCCTAATTCTCTAGTATCTATTTTAGAGGTCCCATTACGTCTCTCCTCTTGTCCTTTCCTAAGGCTCCGCCCCCCCACACTCCCCCATATTTGAATAGCGGTGCTTATCCGCTGAATTTCCTCCCCCCCTCATATTTTTTAAGCCAAAAACTTCAGTTGCTAGTCTACATTTGTTTTTCCTGGTCCAAAAGTGGCCGTTTGTGATATCTGAAGAAATAAGTGAAGAATATAATATAAAAATAGAGGTTCTTAATATATACCTAGCACAATACTATTCTGTTATTTCATGTATAAGAATAACTATTGTAAATTTGACTATGTTGTTGTTTTTGTTGTAAGGTATTCTATATCTTTTGTATTTACCTATATAACCTCAATAAAAAAATTATTTTGAAAAAATAAATAAATAAATACTGCAAATTCAAAGCTAAACTAAAAGTGGTAATAAACATATAACCTCCAAAATTCATATTTCTGGGAGTGCAGTGGTTAGTTCTGATTATCTATATATCTATCTTAAAACGAGCACACCTATCACCACCAATAGTTAACAGTAAATTTGCTTCTAGTTTTGCAAGCATTACTTTAAAAAAACTATATTTTTCAGTATTGTGCATGACAAAGATCACAGATTTACTGTGGGCATTTTAAGGGCTGGGTTATTTTATACATTTTTTATATCTGTATAATATACATATATATATATACAGATTTAGAAGCCAAATCTGACACATTCCATGCAAAACTCCAAAAATGGATTGGACAAAATTATTAGCAACTCAAAATTGTAACAAATAATTACATTCCAAGTTTGTGATGCTCCTATAATTTGTCATTAAATTCACCAGTATCAATTAACAGGTGCTGACAATATTGAAATAACACCGGCAACCAGTTAAAATGGTGAAAAAAATGACTGAACCATTCTACTGTGTGTCTCTGTGTGCCACATTGAGCATCGAGAAGATAAAGAGCGGCAAATAATTGTCTGAGGATATGAGAACAACAATTGTGGAAAAGCATGGACAATCTCAAGGTTACAAGTCCATCTCCAGAGATCTTAATGTTCCTGTGTACACTGTGTGCAACATTGTCAAGTAGTTTACAGCCCATGGAGCTATAGTTAATCTCACTAGATATGGATGAAAGAGAAAAATCAATCAAAGATTGTAACGAAGGATTGTTCAAATGGTGGATAAAGAACCTTGATCAAATTCTAGACAAATTCAAGCTGACCTTCAGGCACAGGGTACAAATGTGTCAGCTTGAACTATACGTCACCATCTGAATGAAATGGAACACTATGGTAGGAGACCCAGGAGGACCCCACTGCTGACACAAAAACATAAAAAAGCCAGATTGGAGTTTGACAAAACTTACCTTCAGAAGCCAAAATCATTTTGGAAGAATGTGCTGTGGACAGACAAAACAAAATGATCATTCTACTGTTTTCAGAAAAAGAAATGAGGATTTTAAAGAAAAAAATACAGTCCCTACAGTCAAACATGGTGGAGGTTCACTGAATTTTTGGAAATGGATGTATTTACTGTGTGCATGGCATTATGAAATCTGAAGACTAACAAAGAATTCTGTGGTGCAATGTAGGGCCCAGTGTCAGAAAGTTTGGTCTCCATCAGAGGTCATGGGTCTTACAGCAGGACAATGACCCAAAGCACACATCAAAAAGCACCCAGAAATTGTTTATGACAAACCACTGGAGAGTACTGAACTGGCCAGCAATGAGCCCAGATCTCAATTCCATAGAGCACCTGTGGAGAGATCTTAAAACAGCAGTTGGGAAAAGGAACCCTTCCAATCTGAGAGACCTGGAGCAGTTGGCGAAAGAATAGTGATCCAAAATTCCAGTAGAGAGGTGTAAGAAACTCATTGATGGTTAGAGGAAGCGAATGATTTCAGTTATTTTTTACCAAATATTAAATTGAGGGTGCCAAAAATTTTCTCCAGTCCATTTTTGGAGTTTTGCGTGGAATGTGTCAGATTTGGCTTTTTTTTCTTCACTCTTTTGTGTCATACCAATACGAACAAAAGAAATAACCATAACTGGGGTATTCTCAGCACTTCATTGCAGCACATGAACATAGGCAACAACTTTATATCTAAAATCTTTGCCTTATACTCCCACCCTACTGCTAAAGTGAAAGTAAATTACATCATGTCCGGCACCTTCAACATTACAAATGGCATACGGCAAGGTTGTCCCCTCTCCCCAATACTGTTTGCACTATCAGTAGAAGCATTCGCACACAAGATCAGATAAAACCCGCAAATAACAGGCCTAAAACTGAACGACTCTATACACTGAGGACATCCTTTTTTCCATTCCAGACCCAGAATACTCCCTACCAATACTACTTGACAAATTCACTAAATACGGGAAACTCTCTCATTTCCACTTAAACGTCTCCAAATCTGAAATTTTAAATATCACTTTACCTCATGAAACCCTAACCTAAATCAAAACCTCCTGTTCCTTAGTTGTTCAACCTCACAAAATGAAATACATAGGAACATTCCTAACTGCTAATCCTCAAGACCTGTTCCAAGCTAATTACAAACCTTTAAAAGATAAAATAACAGATTATTCAACTGGAGCAACAAACAGATCTTCATCTAAACACATAAATAAAGGGAAAACCTAAGCCAACCCCTTACTTCTTTTGAAAATATTTGCACTCAGTAAACGCAACCCAGACATATAATTTCAAATATATACAAAATCCTTAGCACAAATAATGGTACTGCTTACCATACATACACATATAAATGGGTAGAGGATTTAGACAGAAAAATTAGCCACAAGGAATGGGACAAGGTCTTCATATTTCACAAAGAGGCTACGGTCTCAGCCAACATTTTCAAGATGAATTTCAAACTGATGGCAAGGTGGTACCTGACCCCCGCTAGAATACGCCACAGTTATAAGAAAATCAACAGGAGGTGCTGGAGGGGATGTGGGGAGGATGCTGATCTAATACACATCTGGTGGTCCTGTAAAAAACTAGGTACTTTCTGGAAGGACGTGGTGACTGCCATCAATGAGATACTTAACACATGAGTACAAAATGATCCTGGTATTCTCATCTTCCTTCCATTACCTTATATATGAAGCAAACCTAAAAAATCCTTGCTCTATATCATGCTCAATAGCGCTAAAGCCCTTATCCCCCAGAGGTGGAAATCTACAGAAGTTCCCACATTGGAAATGTGGAAAAAACAGGTCTCTTCGCTACTCCAAATGGAAAGATATCATTACATGAAAAAAGGAAAAGTTGGGATTCACGAAATGATGCTAGAAGTTTGGAACCCTCCCAAAACTCACAAGAACATAACAACTGCCACCCATCCCCCTTATTTTTTTTCTCTCTCACTCCCTTTCTCCCTTTCCCTTCCTTTCCCACTTCCCCATCTATTCACACATGCTTCCTATTAGTCTATTTGCAAGAAATAAAACTTACCCGCAATCAAAACATTTCAAGTTTACCCAGAATACTAGATATGCCTTTTCTTTTTTACCTGTCTTGAACTGTTTATTAGTCACTATGTTTACTGTAAAGTTTTCTATATCTTTATAATCCCATGTTGGGACTTGTATTTTGATTAAGAAGATTTTTATAATCAAAATAAGAAATTTATTGAAAAAACTAAACTTTGGACATTTACGGCTAGATTAAGAGCTTTGCAGTATCGGTGAAAAAGCAGCGTTATGGCTCTTTTTCCCTACCACTAGTATTACGAGTCTTGCAGGTTTAGCTGTACCGCACACTTTTTTGAAAAGTCCGTTTTCAATGGGACTTCCTTTTTCAATGGGACAAGATCCATACCGTAAACTGAAAGTCAGTAGTTATGGGTGTTGCGCTACAAAGCTGTAGCATAAAACTCATAACTAAACTGCTAAAAAGTACACTAACACCCATAAATTACCTATAAACCCCTAAACCGAGGCCCTCCCGCATTGCAAACACTAAAATAAAATTATTAACCCCTAATCTGCCGCTCCGGACATCGCTGCCACTAGAATAAACATATTAACCCCTAAACCGCCAAACTCCCGCATCACAAACACTAGTTAAATATTATTAACCCCTAATCTGCTGTCCCTAACATTGCTGCAATTTACATTACTGTTATTAACCCCTAATCTGCTGCCCCCAACATAGCCGCCACTATACTAAAGTTATAAACCCCTAAACCTAACCCTAAGTCTAACACTAACACCCCTAACTTTAATATAATTAAAATAAATCTAATAAAAAATTTCTATCATTAACTAAATAATTCAAAAAAGTCGGAAATTCTCTGGATACACAGAAATAAAAATAGTTTGAAACAGCATAGTTTGAAAGAAGTAGAGAGTTTTAAATACTTGGGAATTAAATTACATAAAGATCCGAATATGTGGTATAAACTCAATTTCATACCCTTTTTTTTCATATATAACATCAAAGTTGCAACATTGGTCTTTTTTTCCGATTCCACTATCAGCGAAAGTGATGCTGATTAAAACTATCCTTTTCCCCCAAATATTATATATCATGAATAATCTCCCATTATATATCAAAGATAAGGATATTAAGTGCTTCAATCAGGCATGTGCAAACTTTCTCTGGAACAAGACCAGACATATGATTTGGATAGTAAAACTTTTGCAGCTTAAAGGGACACTCAAGTCAAAATTAAACTTCATGATTCAGATACAGCATGCAATTTGAAATAACTTTCCAATTTACTTCCATTAACAAAATGTGCACAGTCTTTTAATTATTACAATTTTTGAGTCACCAGCTCCTACTGAGCATGTGCAAGAATTCAGAGCATATACGTATATGCATTTGTGATTGGTTGATGGCTGTCACATGATACAGGGGGAGTGGAAATAGACATAACTTTGCAATTTATTTAACAAAAATCTACTACTCATTTTAAGTTCAGACTAAGTGCTATTGCATTGTCTTATTATCATGCATTTGTTGATTATGCAAATCTACTGTATTGACTGGTCCTTTAAGGAATTCGGAGGTCTGGCATTTCCAGATATAAGGACATATAATATTGCCATATTAGCTCACTATGGAGTTGATTGGCTCCTATCCTACAATCATTTGACTAATATACAAATTGAAGAGAACCTAATACAACCCATATCACTTAAAGCGATCCTACATTGCCCACATCTACAACTCCCAGATAATATTAAAACAACTATTAGTATATATAATGTGGTGAAAGCATGGCAGCTATTATGCGTTCACCTGAAGATCAATTTCCATGTTTCAACTTTCTTACCAGTTAGAGAGAATCCCGATTTCCAACCAGGATGTCAGTATGGGATATTCAGAAGGTGGTCTGAAAAAGGTTTATCAAGGGTAGTCCAATTTCTTGAGGAAGGGGCCAATATGAAAACATTTGAGAATATAGCCTCTGTATACAATTTACCCAATAAGAGTTTTTATGCATATCTCTTCAGCTCAGACACTTTATAAATAAAAAATTGCAGGTAGGTGCGTGGTCAGAAAATTTTGAAATAATTGGTGACTACATTAATATATATAGACAAAGGAACCAATCAATATCATTATTTTATAAGATCCTCCTGGCAAAGCAAGGACAGTTAAACTTAGATCAGCTCTCACTATATTGATCTAAACACTTTGAAGAGATTAATCAGGATAACATCAGGAAGGGTATCAAATGGCTAAACGAAGCCCCCTTCATTCCTCCTGGAAGGAATCACATTTAAAACTCCTTAATAATGCCTATATTTCCCCTAAGAGATTAGCTATGTGGACGCCAGGACAATTAGGTTGCTGCTATAAATGTGGTATGCCTGCAGCAGACCTGCTGCATTGCTTTTGGTATTGTCCCAAAATAAGGCGATTTTGGCAGAAAGTTAATTTCTGGCTAAATAAAAGCACATCGGAGCCTCTCTCCTTTGATCCAAGATCCATTTTCTTTTTAACCACAGAAGAACAGAACCGTGATTTGATTAACACGGTTATTCTAGTGGTTCGTAATTTGATCTTGAGAAATTGGAAAAATAAGAAACCTCCCGCCTTCAGAATATTTATTGAAGCAATTAAAGCACAAATCATCTTTGATCAACACAATATACTTAAGATACATAACAAACAAATACAATTTTTTTCAATAAATGGACGAAAGTTATTCAGTTATATCCTATTTCTACACAATTTTTACTTACTAAAGCGTTTCATAAATCTGAATATTTTGAGGGATTGATATTAAGAGAGATATTTCCTGTATCTTGGTATTGAGCCAGTAAATTTTGCTCGAGATACCGGAGGAGGAAGAGGTACCAGAGAGTGAGGAAGTGTAATTCTGTTCCTGAGGGCATTATCTATATATTTTTTTTTGCATTGCCCCAAAGTAATCAGCTCTTTTACCTGTTAAAAAAAATACAATACCCCCCAACATTAAAACCCACCACCTACACACCCAAACCTACTCTAAAACCCACCCAATCCCCCCTTAATAAAACCTAACACTAACCCCCTGAAGATCACCCTACCTTGAGATGTCTTCACCCAACCGGGCAGAAGTGGACCTCCAGACGGCCAGAAGTCTTCATTCGATCCGGGCAGAAGAGGACCTCCAGATGGCCAGAAGTCTTCATCCAGACGGCATCTTCTATCTTCATCCATCCGACGAGGAGCGGCTCCATCTTGAAGACATCCGACGCGGAGCATCCATGCAGACTGACGACTACCCGACGAATGATGGTTCCTTTAAATTATGTCATGCAAGATGGCGTTCCTTGAATTCTGATTGGCTGATAGAATTCTATCAGCCAATCGGAATTAAGGTAGGAAAAATTCTAATTGGCTGATGCAATCAGCCAATAGGGCTGAAGTTCAATCCTATTGGCTGATCCAATCAGCAAATAGGATTGAGCTCACATTCTATTGGCTGTACCAATCAGTTAATAGAATTCAAGCTCAATCCTATTGGCTGATTGCATCAGCCAATAGCATTTTTCATACCGCAATTCCAATTGGCTGATAGAATTCTATCAGCCAATCGGAATTCAAGGGACGCCATCTTGAATGACGTAATTTAAAGGAACCGTCATTTGTAGGGTAGTATTCAGTCTGGATGGATGCTCCACGTCGGATGTCTTCAAGATGGAGCCGCTCCTTGTCGGATGGATGAAGATAGAAGATGCCGTCTGGATGAAGACTTCTGCCCATCTGGAGGACCTCTTCTGCCCAGTTGGATGAAGACTTTGCCCGGCTTTGTTGAGGACTTAGGTGGGTTGGGTGAAGACGTCTCAAGGTAGGGTGATCATCAAGGGGTTACTGTTAGGTTTTATTAAGTTATGGGGGGAATGGGTGGGTTTTAGAGTAGGGTTTGTGGATTGAAAACCAGGTACGCTGGGACGGAAAAGTCCCGAGAGTACCTGCTAGTTTTTTGATAACTACCAAAAGTAGTCAGATTGTGCCGAACTTGCGTTCGGAGCATCTGTAGTGACGTAAGCATCGATCTGTGTCGGACTGAGTCTGGCAGAGGGGGGATTGGGTGGGTTTTAGAGTAGGGTTGGCGGATTGAAAACCAGGTACGCTGGGCCGGAATAGTCCCGAGAGTACCTGCTAGTTTTTTGATCACTACCAAAAGTAGTCAGATTGTGCCGAACTTGCGTTCGGAACATCTGTAGTGACGTAAGCATCGATCTGTCTCGGACTGAGTCCAGGGGATTGTATGTTACGTCACTATATTCTACTTTTGCCGGTCTGTAGGGTTTGATAACTACGGTGACTCAGGCTCGCCACAAATACGCTGCAGAATTCCAGCCTATTTGTGGTTGACAGCTTGATAAATAGAGGCCTATAAGGGATATTTATCAAGACGTAAACCGCAAATACACTGGAATTCTGCAGCGTAATTGTGGCGAGCCTGATTCGACCCATTTGTCAAAGCCTACAGACCGGCAAAAGTTGAATTTTGTGATGTAACATACGATCCGCCGGTCTCAATCCGACACAGATCGATGCTTACATCATTACAGATGTTCCAAATACAAATTTGGCACTAGCTGACAACATTTGCTAGTTATCAAATTTCTAACAGGTACAATCGCCACTATTCCAGCCCAGCATACTTGGTTTTCAATCCGCCACCCTGGAGGCCGTGGATGCCATAGGAATCAATGGGAGTCTGAAAGCAGCGAAAGCTTATGTTCGATGCTGCCAGATATCCCATTGATTTATATGGTAGAAAACAAATTACGTTTACACCTAACACCCTAACATGTTCCCCAAGTCTAAACACCCCTAATCTGCCTCCCCAACATCGCCACTTACATAATGTTATTAACCCCTATCCCGCCACTCCCTGACACCGCCGCATCTAAATAAATGTATTAACCCCTATCCCTCCGCTCCCGGAGCCCACCACAACTCTAATTAAGTTATTAACCCCTATCCCTCCACTCCCGGAGCCCACCGCAACTCTAATAAAGTTGTTAACCTCTATCCCTCTACTCCTGGAGACCTCCGCAACTCTAACAAAGTTATTAACCCCTATTCCCCCGCTCCCGGACCCCTCCGCAACTAAACAAATGTATTAACCTCTAAAACCCTGGCCTTCCACATCACTACCACTTACTAAACCTATTAACCCCTAAACCACCAGCCCTCCACATCGCCATAAACTAAATGAAGCTATTAACCCCTAAACCTAACTCGCTAACTTTACATTAAATGTACTAGATCAATACTTTGGGTTATCTACTAAAAGTTAGAAAAAGTGTCAACATATTTTATAAACACGGCAGAAATGTAAAAATAGCCCTGGTCCTTAACGGTAAGAAAATTGAAAAATGGTCTGGTCACTAAAAGTGTTAAAGCAAATGTTTAGTTTTTTTTTTTTTAAATATGGCCTGAACTGATGTGTAAAAGCTGAAAAAGTGTGAGGAATGCTGCATGGCCACCAGTTTAGATTTTCAATAAATTCTTTATTATATTTCAATAAATTCTTTATTATATTTTTTCTACAAGATACGACGAGTCCACGGATTTCATCCTTACTTGTGGGATATTATCCTCCTGCTAACAGGAAATGGCAAAGAGCACCACAGCAGAGCTGTATATATAGCTCCTCCCTTCCCCTCCACCCCCAGTCATTCTCTTTGCCTGTGTTATACTAGGAAGAGGTAAAGTGAGGTGTTAGTTTTAGTTTCTTCAATCAAGAAGTTTTTTATTTTAAATGGTACCGGTGAGTACTATTTTCCTCAGGGGGATATGGAAGAAGATTTCTGCCCTGAGGTTGATGATCTTAGCAGCTGTAACTAAGATCCATGTTAGTTCCCACAAGACTTCTGAAGGTAACACAAGAGACATCTTCAGTGTGGAGAACGGTTGCATGCTACAAGCAGCATTGAGGTATGTGCAGCCCTTTATTTCTGAGGAGACTTGATATATCAGAACTGGCTGGCATTTATTTTCCTGTAAGGGAATGGGGTAAGCAGTAGACCTATTAAACAGAGGGGTGTTACTGGAGACCTATATTTTATTTTGATGCTGACATATTCTCAATCATGATAATGGGCTTATATGAGACACTGGGAGAGGCAGAAACTGTTGATTGTTTTTTTTGTTGCATTAAATAACCGGTATGGCTATGCTGGCATGTGTTTGCGGTTTTATATGTTCCACTTAGTTTTTTTGCAAAACCGCTTCACCATGTGGATGTTTGAGGCCTACTCCGGCATCGGCCATAAGGGGCAGGGCTTGTTTTCGCACCCTCAGATGCCTACTTCCTTCTGGCTGAGAAGCAGCAAGCATTAACTCCGGTTGATCCTAGACAGTGATTCTCTGACTCGGATCGTTGGCGAGTCATTTTAAAGTACCCTGGGGGCAGGTAGGCGCCACAGCAGAGCTGTGGCAAGGTGCAGGGGGTATTTTTGAAAAAATTTACATTTTTGTGATTTAAAGTTACTTTTAGAGGTTAATTCTCCCCTTACTCTTGGGGTGCAATAATTTTTGGAGCCATTAATAAGCTACAGTTAATTTTCAGAGCAAATTAACTTTTTTGAAGCAGTTTTGGAAAAATTGTGTGCTTTTTATCTCTTAAAAGTGCAGTACTCGTTTAAAAAAAAATGTGTTTGAAGCAATAAATAAAGTGTTTAACGACTTCTGTGGTTATTATTTGTCTGTTCAACATGTCTGACATTGAGGAATCTCATTGTTCTAGGTGTTTAGAAGCTATTGTGGAACTCCCTCTTGTGTACCTCTTGTACTGAAAGGGCCTTACATTGTAAAAAGCATATTTTAGGTCAAGAAAGTATGCCTAAGGATGATTCTCAGTCTGAAGAGAATCAGGATATGCCATCCAATTCTCCCCAAGTGTCACAACCTTTAACGCCCACACAAGCGACGCCAAGTACCTTTAGTGCGTCTAATTCCTTTACTCTGCAGGAGATGGCTGCAGTTATGTCAACTACCCTTACAGAGATATTATCTAAATTACCAGTGTTACAGGGTAAACGCAGTAGGTCAGGTATTAATGTGAATACTGAATCCTCTGATGCTTTATTGGCTATTTCCGATGTACCCTCACAGTGCTCTGAGTTGGGGGTCAGGGAATTGCTGTCTGAGGGAGAGCTTTCAGACTCAGGGAATGTCTTACCTCAGACAGATTTGGATGTTATGTCCTTTAAATTTAAGCTTGAACACCTCCGCCTGTTACTTTGGGAGGTCTTAGCGACTCTGGATGATTGTGACCCTATTATGATACCACCAGAGAAATTGTGTAAGATGGACAAATATCTAGAGGTGCCTACTTACACTGATGTGTTTCCGGTTCCTAAAAGAATTTCGGAAATTATAAAGAAGGAATTGGATAGACCAGGTATACCCTTTTCTCCCCCTCCTAATTTTAAGAAAATGTTTCCCATATCAGACACCATTTGGGACTCGTGGTAAATGGTCCCTAAGGTAGAGGGAGCTATATCTACCCTGGCTAAGCGTACAACAATACCCATCGAGGACAGTTGTGCTTTCAAAGACCCTATGGATAAAAAGTTAGAGGGTCTTCTAAAGAAATTATTTATTAATCAGGGTTTTCTTTTACAACCTACGGCCTGCATTGTTCCAGAAACTACTGCAGCAGCTTTTTGGTTGGAGGCTCTGGAAGAGTCTCTGAAGGTTGAGATTCCGTTAGATGACATTTTGGATAGAATTAAGGCTCTTAAGCTGGCTAATTCCTTCATTACTGATGCCACTTTTCAAATTGCTAAATTAGCGGCGAAAAATGCAGGATTTGCTATTTTAGCACATAGAGCGTTATGGCTCAAATATTGGTCGGCTGATGTGTCATCAAAAACTAAGCTTTTAGCTATTCCCTTTAAAGGTAAGACCCTTTTCGGGCCTGAATTGAAGGAAATCATTTCTTACATTACTGGAGGTAAAGGCCATGCCCTACCTCAGGACAAGTCTGTTAAGATGAGGGGTAAACAAAATAATTTTCATTCCTTTCGGAATTTTAAAGGAGGACCCTCTGCTTCCTCTTCCTCCACAAAGCAGGAAGGGAATTTTGCCCAATCTAAGTCAGTCTGGAGACCCAACCAGACTTGGAATAACGGTAAACAATCCAAGAAGCCAGCTGCCGCTACAAAGACAGCATGAAGGGGTGGCACCCGATCTGGGACCGGATCTAGTAGGGGGCAGACTTTTTTTCTTTGCTCAGGCTTGGGCAAAAGATGTTCAGGACCCCAGGGCGCTGGAAATCGTGACCCACGGGTATCAACTAGAATTCAAGGATTTTCTCCCAAGAGGGAGATTTCATCTTTCACGATTATCTGTAGACCAGATAAAAAGAGAGGCGCTCTTACGCTGTGTAAAAGACCTCTATACCATGGGAGTAATTTGTCCCATTCCAAAACCGGAACAGGGACAGGGGTTTTACTCAAATCTTTTCGTGGTCCCCAAAAAAGAGGGAACTTTCAGACCCATTTTAGATCTCAAGTTTCTAAAAAAGTTTCTCAGAGTCCCATCATTCAAGATGGAGACTATACGAACAATTTTACCAATGATCCAGGAGGGTCAATATATGACTACCGTGGACTTGAAGGACGCTTACCTTCATATTCCTATTCACAAGGATCATCATCAGTACCTAAGGTTTGCCTTCCTGGACAAACATTTTCAATTTGTGGCTCTTCCCTTCGGGTTGGCCACAGCACCCAGGATTTTCACAAAGGTTCTAGGGTCCCTTCTGGCGGTTCTCAGACCACGAGGCATAGCAATGGCGCCTTATGTGGATGACATTTTGATCCAGGTGTCAACTTATCATCTGACAAAATCTCACACGGACACAGTCCTGTCTTTCCTGAGAACTCAAGGTTGGAAGGTGAACATAGAGAAGAGTTCACTAGTTCCACAGACAAGAGTCCCCTTTTTGGGAACTCTGATAGACTCAGTAGAAATGAAAATATTTCTGACGGAGGTCAGAAAATCAAAGATTCTAAATACATGCCGAGCACTTCAGTCCATTCTTTCGCCATCAGTGGCTCAGTGTATGGAGGTAATTGGATTAATGGTAGTGGCAATGGACATCATTCCGTTTGCTCGATTTCATCTCAGACCACTGCAGCTGTGCATGCTCGGACAGTGGAATGGGGATTATGCGGATTTATCTCCTCAGATAAATCTGGATCAAGAGACCAGAGACTCTCTTCTTTGGTGGTTGTCGCCTTATCATCTGTCCCAGGGGACTTTTTTCCGCAGACCCTCGTGGGTGATAGTGACAACGGACGCCAGCCTTCTGGGCTGGGGTGCAGTCTGGAATTCCCTGAAGGCTCAGGGTGTTTGGACTCAGGTGGAGTCTCTACTTCCAATCAATATTCTGGAACTGAGAGCAATATTCAATGCGCTTCAGGCGTGGCCTCATCTGGCTTTGACCAAATTTATAAGATTCCAGTCGGACAACATCATGACTGTGGCATATATCAATCATCAGGGGGGAACAAGGAGTTCCTTAGCGATGATAGAAGTATCCAAGATAATCTGATGGGCGGAGACCCACTCTTGTTATCTGTCGGCAATCTACATCCCAGGAGTAGAAAATTGGGAAGCAGATTTTCTAAGTCAGCAGACTTTTCATCCGGTGCAGTGGGAACTCCATCCGGAGGTGTTTGCTTCATTGATTCACAAATAGGGCAGACCAGAACTGGATCTGATGGCATCTCGTCAGAATGCCAAGCTTCCACATTACGGATCCAGGTCAAGGGATCCCCAGGCCGAACTGATAGATGCCTTGGCAGTGCCTTGGTTGTTAAGTCTAGCTTATGTGTTTCCACCATTTCCTCTCCTTCCATGTGTGATTGCTCGAATCAAACAGGAGAGAGCTGATAGCGCCTGCGTGGCCACGCAGGACTTGGTATGCGGATCTAGTGGACATGTCCTCTCTGCCACCGTGGAAACTTCCTTTGAGACGGGACCTTCTCATTCAAGGTCCTTTCCAACATCCAAATCTAATTTCTCTGCAGCTGACTGCGTGGAGATTGAACGCTTGATTTTATCGAAGCAAGGATTCTCTGATTCGGTCATCAATACTTTGATACAGGCTAGAAAGCCTGTCACGAGAAAAATCTATCATAAGATATGGCGTAAATATCTTTATTGGTGTGAATCCAAGGGTTACTCATGAAGTAAAGTTAGGATTCCCAGGATTCCGTCTTTTCTCCAAGAAGGATTGAAGAAAGGGTTATCAGCAAGTTCCTTAAAGGGACAAATTTCTGCTTTGTCAATTTTGTTTCACAAACGTTTGGCAGATGTGCCAGTCTTTTTGTCAGGCTCTATCTAGAATTAAGCCTGTATTTAGACCAATTACTCCTCCCTGGTGTTTGAATTTAGTTCTTCAAGTTCTTCAAGGGGTTCCGCTTAAACCTATGCATTCCATAGATATTAAATTGTTATCTTGGAAAGTTCTGTTTTTGGTTGCTATTTCTTCTGCTCGAAGAGTTTCTGAGCTTTCAGCGTTACAGTGTGATTAACCTTATCTCATATTTCATTCTGATAAGGTGGTTTTACATACCAAACCTGGTTTTCTTCCTAAGATTGTTTCGAATAAGAATATTAATCAGGGAATTGTTGTTCCTTCCGTGTGTCCTAATCCTTCTTCTAAGAAGGAGCGTCTGTTACATAACCTGGACGTGGTCCGTGCCTTAAAGTTTTACTTACAGGCAACTAAGGATTTCCGTCAATAATCTTCATTATTCATTGTTTATTCTGGAAAGCGTAGGGGTCAGAAAGCTATGGCTACCTCTCTTTCTTTTTAGCTGAAAAGTATCATCCGCCTGGCATATGAGACTGCTGGACAGCCGCCCTCTGAAAGAATTATGGCTCATTCTACTAGGGCTGTGGCTTCCACATGGGCCTTTAAAAACGATGCATCTGTTGAACAGATTTGTAAGGCTGCAACTTGGTCGTTCCTTCATACTTTTTCCAAATTTTCCAAATTTTATACTTTTGCTTCTTCTGAGGCTGTTTTTAGGAGAAAAGTTCTTCAAGCAGTGGTGCCTTCCGTTTAGGTCTCTGTCTTGTCCCTCCCTTTCATCCGTGTCCTGTAGCTTTGGTATTGTATCCCACAAGTAAGGATGAAATCCTTTGACTCATATCTTGTAGAAGAAAAGGAAATTTATGCTTACCTGATAAATTGATTTCTTCTACGATACTACAAGTCCACAGCCCTCCCTGTCAATTTAAGACAGATTATATTTTTATTATTTACAACTTCAGTCCCCTCTGCACCTTTTAGCTTTTCTTTTCTCTTCCTAAAACCTTCGGTCGAATGACTGGGGGTGGAGGGGAAGGGAGGAGTTATATATACAGCTCTGCTGTGGTGCTCTTTGCCACTTCCTGTTAGCAGGAGGATAATATCCCACAAGTAAGGATGAAATCCGTAGACTCGTCGTATCATAGAAGAAATCAATTTATCAGGTAAGCATAAATTTCCTTTTTTAACCTTAACAGAATTTGTCATTTCCCACATCACCCTAGTTTTCTATAGGGTTATAGAACTGTTACAAAAGTCACAATAAAACTTTCATGAGTCATATAACGCATGCAATTTAAAAAACAAAAACATTTTCTTCCATTATCAAAATATGCACAATTTTTTTTTAAGGAACCTGCTCCTTATGAGCATATGCAGAGTGTATAGCATATGCATTTGTAATTGGCTGATGGATGTCACATGATACAGGGGAAAGGAAAAAGGAAGTAACCGTGAAATTGTACTACACATTCGAAATTTAGACTAAGGGCCTGATGTTAAAAGTATTGTCACAATAGGGCCATCTTATAATATCTTATAATCAAGATTTCAGGTGAAATGTTCTAAATGGATGAAATTACTGTTAGAAGACAGTCTCGCCAAGAGGTGTTAAGGCACTGTGGTTACTTCACTGTAGGAGGCAAAACTTCCTCTGATGAAGGTTCCTCTGATGAAGGTTTTTCTGATGAAGGTTCTGTTGCTGAGGAGCAGACTGAGATGCCCCATAGATGAGCAGACAGAGATGACCCTTATTAAAGACTATGAGGGATATTTATCAAGCCGTCAACCGCAAATACGCTGGAATTCTGCAGCTTAATTGTGGCGAGCCTGATTCGACCCATTTATCAAAGCCTACAGACCGGCAAAAGTTGAATTTTGTGATTTAACATACGATCTGCCGCTCTCAATCCGACACAGATTGATGCTTACATCATTACAGATGTTCCGAATACAAATTTGGCACTAGCTGACAACTTTTGCTAGTTATCAAATTTCTAACAGGTACGCTCGCCACTATTCCGGCCCAGCGTACCTGGTTTTCAATCCGCCACCCTGGAGGCCGTGGATGACATAGGAATCAATGGGAGTCTGAAATCAGCGAAAGCTTATGTCCGATGCTGACAGATATCCCATTGATTTATATGGTAGAAAACAAATTACGTTTACACCTAACACCCTAACATGTTCCTCAAGTCTAAACACTCCTAATCTGCCGCCCCGACATCGCCACTTACATAATGTTATTAACCCCTATCCTGCCACTCCCCGACACCGCTGCAACTAAATAAATGTATTAACCCCAATCCCTCCGCTCCCGGAGCCCACCGTAACTCTAATAAAGTTATTAACCCCTATCCCTCCGCTCCCGGAGCCCACCGCAACTCTAATAAAGTTGTTAACCTCTATCCCTCTGCTTCCGGAGCCCACCGCAACTCTAATAAAGTTATTAACCCCTATTCCCCCGCTCCTGGACCCCTCCGCAACTAAATAAATGTATTAACCTCTAAACCCCTGGCCTCCCACATCACTACCACTTACTAAACCTATTAACCCCTAAACTGCCAGCCCCCCACATCGCCATAAACTAAATTAAGCTATTAACCCCTAAACCTAACTCGCTAACTTTACATTAAATATTAACTCATCCCTATCTTATAATAAATTTAAACTTACCTTTAGAATTAAAATAAACTATATTAAACTATTGATTAACATACCCTAACTATTATCCTACAATTACATTAAACTATATTAAACTATTAATTAACCTACCCTAACTATTATCCTACAATTACATTAAACTATATTAAACTATTAATTAACCTACCCAAACTATTATCCTACAATTACATTAAACTATATTAAACTATTAATTAACCTACCCTATTATACTAAAATTACATTAAACTAACAATTAAATTAACTATATTAAATATTTAAAAACCTAATCCTACTCAAGTTATTTAAATCTACTATTAAAAATTACTAAATTACACAAAATAAAAAACACTAAGTTACACACAATAAAAAAATAAATTATCAAATATTTAAACTAATTACACCTAATCTAATATTTCATTCTGATAAGGTGGTTTTACGTACCAAACCTGGTTTTCTTCCTAAGGTTGTTTCGAATAAGAATATTAATCAGGGAATTGTTGTTCCTTCCTTGTGTCCTAATCCTTCTTCTAAGAAAGAGCGTCTGTTACATAACCTGGACGTGGTCCGTGCCTTAAAGTTTTACTAACAGGCAACTAAGGATTTCCGTCAATCATCTTCATTATTCATTGTTTATTCTGGAAAGCGTAGGAGTCAGAAAGCTACGGCTACCTCTCTTTCTTTTTAGCTGAGAAGTATCATCTGCCTGGCATATGAGACTGCTGGACAGTCGCCCTCTGAAAGATTTACGGCTCATTCTACTAGGGCTGTGGCTTCCACATGGGTCTTTAAAAACGATGCATCTGTTGAACAGATTTGTAAGGCTGCAACTTGGTCGTCCCTTCATACTTTTTCCAAATTTTACAAATTTGATACTTTTGCTTCTTCTGGGGCTGTTTTTGGGAGAAAAGTTCTTCAAGCAGTGGTGCCTTCCGTTTAGGTCTCTGTCTTGTCCCTCCCTTTCATCCGTGTCCTGTAGCTTTGGTATTGTATCCCACAAGTAAGGATGAAATCCTTGGACTCGTCGTATCTTGTAGAAGAAAAGAAAATTTATGCTTACCTGATAAATTGATTTCTTCTACGATACTGCAAGTCCACGGCCCTCCCTGTCAATTTAAGACAGATTATATTTTTATTATTTACAACTTCAGTCCCCTCTGCACCTTTTAGCTTTTCTTTTCTCTTCCTAAAACCTTTGGTCGAATGACTGGGGGTGAAGGGGAAGGGAGGAGTTATATATACAGCGCTGCTGTGGTGCTCTTTGCCACTTCCTGTTAGCAGGAGGATAATATCCCACAAGTAAGGATGAAATCCGTGGACTCGTTGTATCGTAGAAGAAATCAATTTATCAGGTAAGCATAAATTTCCTTTTTTAACCTTAAAAGAATTTGTAATTTCCCACATCACCCTATTTTTCTATAGGGTTATAGAACTGTGACAAAAGTCACAATAAAACTTTCATGAGTCATATAACGCATGCAATTTAAAAAACAAAACAAATTTTCTTCCATTATCAAAATATGCACAATTTTTTTTTTTAAGGAACCAGCTCCTTATGGGCATATGCAGAGTGCATAGCATATGCATTTGTAAAAAATAAAAAACACACAATAAAAAAATTAATTATCAAACATTTAAACTAATTACACCTAATCTAATAGTCCTATCAAAATAAAAAAGCTCCCCCAAAATAAAAAAAACCTAGCCTACACTAAACTACCAATGGCCCTTAAAAGGGCCTTTTTGCGGGGCATTGCCCCAAAGAAATCAGCTCTTTTACCAGTTAAAAAAAATACAAACACCCCCCAACAGTAAAACCCACCACCCACACAACCAAACCCCACAAATAAAAACCTATCTAAAAAATCTAAGCTCCCCATTGCCCTGAAAATGGCATTTTAATGGGCATTGCCCTTAAAAGGGCATTCAGCTCTTTTACTGCCAAAAGTCCCTAACCTATTATTATTATTATCAGGTATTTGTAGAGCGCCAACAGATTCTGCAGCGCAAAATTAAAACCCACCCATTAAACCCTTAAAAAAACCTAACACTAACCCCCGAAGATCCACTTACAGTTTTCGAAGACCGGTCATCCATCCTCATCCAAGCGGCAGAAGTCTTCATTCAAGCGGGCCGAAGTCTTCATCCAAGCCGGCAGAAGTTTTCATCCAGACGGCATTTCTATCTTCATCCATCTGGCATGGAGCCGCTCCATCTTCAAGACATCCAGCACGGAGCATCCTCCTCTTACGACGTCTCTTGAAGAATGAAGTTTCCTTTAAATGACGTCATCCAAGATGGCGTCTCTTACATTCCTATTGACTGATAGAATTCTCCGCGCTGGATGTCTTGAAGATGGAGCCACTCTGCGCCGGATGGATGAAGATAGAAGATGCCGTCTTGATGAAGACTTCTGCCCGCTTGGATGAAGACTTCTGCCGGCTTCGATGAGGACTTCTGCCGCTTGGATGAGGATGGATGTCCGGTCTTCGAAAACTGTAAGTGGATCTTCAAGGGTTAGTGTTAGGTTTTTTTAAGGGTTTATTGGGTGGGTTTTAATTTTAGGTTAGGGACTTTGGGCAGTAAAAGAGCTGAATTGCCCTTTAAGGGCAATGCCCATACAAATGCCCTTTTCAGGGCAATGGGGAGCTTAGGTTTTTTTAGATAGGTTTTTATTTGGATGGTTTGGTTGTGTGGGTGGTGGGTTTTACTGTTGGGAGGTATTTGTATTTTTTTTAACAGGCAAAAGAGCTGATTTCTTTGGGGCAATGCCCCGCAAAAAAAGGCCCTTTTAAGGGCCATTGGCAGTTTGGTGTAGGCTAAAGGTTTTTTTTATTTTGGGGGGGCTTTTTTTATTTTGATTGGGCTATTAGATTAGGTGTAATTAGTTAAAATATTTGATAATTTATTTTTTATTTTGTGTAACTTAGTGTTTTTTATTTTGTGTAACTTTGTTGATATTTTTTTGTAATTTAGTATTTTTTAATAGTAGATTTAAATAACTTGAGTAGGGTTAGGTTTTTTTAATATGTAATATAGTTAATTTAATTGTTAGTTTAATGTAATTTTAGTATACTAGTTAGGGTAGGTTAATTAGTAGTTTAATATAGTTTATTTTAATTCTAAAGGTAAGTTTACATTTATTATAAGATAGGGATGAGTTAATATTTAATGTAAAGTTAGCGGGTTGTTAGGTTTAGGGGTTAATAGCTTAATTTAGTTTATGGCGATGTGGGGGGCTGGCGGTTTAGGGGTTAATAGCTTTAGTAAGTGGTAGTGATGTGGGAGGCCAGGGGTTTAGGGATTAATACATGTATTTAGTTGCGGTGGGCTCCGGGAGCGGAGGGATAGGGTGTTAATACATTTATTTAGTTGTGGTGGGCACCGGGAGCGGCGGGATAGGGGTTAAACATTTTAGTATACTGGCAGTGTTTAGTGACAGGGTACAAATAAAGTTGATAAAAAGCCGAATAGCAGCGAGATCAATGACTGTTAGTTAACAACAGCCCGCTGCTCATCGACCCGTACTTGGTGCGCGGCTTTTTGACAGCTTTTTTGATAAATAAAGAGAGCGTATTCAGGTCTGCGGCCACGATGTTAGGCGATATTAGGCGAGCGTATTGGTGCCGGCAAATGCAGCATAGTTGATGGCTTGATAATTTGGCCTCTATAGCCCTTGTTAGTCTCCTAGGCCCCAATTTATCAAAGGTCTTGCGGACCTGCTCCGACACTGCGGATCAGGTCTGCAAGACCTCGCTAAATGCGGAGAGCAATACGCTCTCCGCATTTAACATTGCACCAGCAGCTCTGCTGCCGCCAGCAGGGAGGTGTCAATCAACCCGATCATATTCGATCGGGTTGATTTCCGGCGATTCCTGTCCGCCTGCTCAGAGCAGGCGGACAGGGTTATGGAGCAGCGGTCTTTAGACCGCTGCTTCATAAGTTGTGTTTCTGGCGAGTCTGAAGACTCGCCAGAAACACGGCCCTTCAAGCTCCGTACGGAGCTTGATAAATGGGCCTGCTAGACTAAGCACTATCATTGAGAGTACCCAGAGTCTTCTAAGCCTGACTTTGTGATTAAGGAGAAGATAAAAAAATTGATTGAGTTAATGGGTTGTTCTGCTCTTGAAGGTGTTGGTAATGGATCTATGTCTGATTGTATTAAAGAGACTTCAGAAGTAGGGATGCACAAACGTTTTGCAACATTCAAAAAATGAAACAAATTTTAGCACATTTGTTCATTAATTTCAACACTTCGAATGTTTGTGCAACATTCTAACATTTGTTTAATGTAAAATTATTTCTAACACTATCTTTAAATGTAATATTCCATTCAAATTGTTCTAATTCTGATATTGTATAATTAAAAAAAAGTATTCATTCTACCAAGCGAATTGAACTTTCACCACATTTGCCCATCCCTATTCAAAAAAGACTGAAATGAATTTCAGACCTCTAAGTAAGCAATAGACAAGAGACAGCTGTTAAAGGGACACTAAACCCCAATTTTTTATTTCATGATTCGGATAGAGCATGCAGTTTTAAGCAACTTTCTAATTTACTCCGATTAACAATTGCTTTGGAGTGGGAGCCGGCCCATTTTAAGTTCAGATCCTGGGTTGCGCTTGCTGATTAGATGGCTTATATAGACAACAATATGACAGTAGTGTGTACCAATTGGTTTGGCTTGAAATAAGTTAGGTTTCACCCTTGTCTTAGTGCTCGAGAGATACCAAACCATTAATTTTATTGAGTGTCTATTATGTGAGGCCACCAATCAACAGCTGACTCCCAGTAGTGTGTTACAATTGTTAAAGATTGCAAACTCTGTCTAAATCAAGTTTAATTTTGACTTTGATGTCCCTTTAAATAAAAAAAAAAAAAGCTTTATCAGCAATGTAGCTATGAGAACAAGTTTAATTGATTAAAAAAAAAACAAGTTTACTTGATTAAAAAACAGTTAAAGACACTGTCTAATGTTAACTGCACTAGCCTTTTAATAAAGTATATATACATCCATAAAGTATACGCACCCTTTTATTTAAGCTTTAATGCCACTAATACACATCATCAAATGATTGCTCTGTTAATTGCACATAATTGTTACAACACTTTTCCCACATACACTCACATATTCTATAATATAAAAGGCCAAGTGTGTTTGTCCGAGACAGCGCAAGGACAAACACACCTGGTATTTACTTGCAGCGCGAGACAGCTTCAGGTATCTGCTGCATATGAAGCCGGAGCGCGATCGGGGCAGATGCCTGATCGTTACAGATGGTGACATCTGTAACAATCTTCTGCTGGTGCCCGCTGGAGGTGTGGGCGGGAGGCGGGTGGAAAGAGGATGGAGTGGGAGAGCCTTACGCTACATAAATTAAAGGAACAGGGAGGGATGGAGCAGCAACACTAAAGAAAAGAGGTTTGGGGGTGCAGGGATAAATGGCGATTGCGGGAGGGGGGAGGTGGTGGGACCACTACACTACAGAAAAAATGTAAAAAAAAAAAAAAAGAATAAAAAAGTGGGTTTATAGGTACTGGAAGACAGCTGCCAGTACATAAGATGGCGGCAATAGTTAGAGGGGGGGGGGAGGTTAGAGAGCTGTTTGAGGGGGGATCAGGGACAGAGGGATAGGGAGAGAGGGATAGGGACAGAGGGATAGTGACAGGGACAGAGGGATAGGGACAGAAGGATAGGGAGAGGGACAGAGGGATAGGGAGAGAGGGATAGGGACAGGGACAGAGGGATAGGGACAGAGGGATAGCGACAGGGACAGAGGGATAGGGACAGAAGGATAGGGAGAGGGACAGAGGGATAGGGACAGAGGGACAGGGACATGGACAGGTACAGAGGGATAGGGGCAGAGGGATAGGGACAGAGGGATAAGGACAGAGGGACAGAGGGACAGAGGGATAGGGACAGAGGGACAGGGACAGAGGGAAAGGGACAGAGGGATAGAGACAAAGGGATAGGGACAGAGGGATAGGGACAGAGGGATAGGTACAGAGGGACAGGGACAGAGGGATAGGGACAGAGGGATAGGGACAGAGGGATAGGGACAGAGGGACAGGGACAGAGGGATAGGGA
>NC_069505.1:537770954-537813454 GCF_027579735.1 Bombina bombina | reverse complement strand
TCTCACATCTGTCACATACAAAGAACAAAATATATCTCACTTACCTCCTGTATCTAGAAGTTAATGAGGAGTTAAAAGAACTAAACACAGAACACACTCACTGCTGTGTCTCAGGCTTGTGTCTGTAAATGATCACTACAATAACACCCAGAGGGCACCTCCCAATCTAGTTACAAAATCTTATTTGTGATAACATCAGCCAATATGGCATATTCATTCAATATAAAGGGAAACAAATTATATATATATATATATATATATATATATATATATATATATATATATATATATATATATATACAATTACATCTTTAGCAATGTATATGTATGTGTCTCAATATTAAAGCTATTTTACTGAATTTTATTTTCTAACACCTGAGATCTCATATCTTTAAACCCTTATAACTTTTGGTGCAATATATTTTTAAAAATATTTTGAGTGTAAATGTACTTTGTAATGTGTTTTTGAACTGTTTTGTACAAGTTTTTAGTTTCAGGAAATAGTTAACCACAGCTCTGAGATCACGCAAAGGATTAAAGTGTAAAGGGTAATTGCGCTAGCACAATTTTGCCCACTTGTAATATCAGCAAAATGAAAATGGCTTGCAAAAACACGATTACGCTAGCACAAAACTGTTTGTGCTTTATTTGTAAGTAAACTATAGTGTGTGTGTAATTGCCGGAAACAAAATCCTATTTCTCTGGACTTAAAGTGAAAATACATTAGTCCCCCTTATCGTCACTATATATATATATATATATATATATATATATATACACTCACACACATGTGTGTTTTTTAAATGAGATGATTAAAAAAAATAGCTGGCTTTAAAATATAAACATAATAATGTATTATTTAAAGAAAAAAAATTATTATATTAAATAATTGTATATATATATATATATATATATATATACACACACATACAGTATATATATATATACACACACACACATATATACTGTATATACACACACACACATCACACATATATATATACACAAACACATATATATACACACACACACATTACATATATATATATATACACACACAAACACACACATATATATATATATATATATATATATATAAAAACACACACATATATATATATATATATATATATATATATATATACACACACACATATATATACACAAACACACATATATATATTTGAGTACCATTAAATTGGGTAATAATAACATTTATTACTATTCAGCTGCCGATTTGGTTAATTCCGAGAGCGAGCACTGAAAAAGGGCTTTGAGTCCCACTAAAAAAAAGGCGCTATATAAATACTTATTATTATTATTATTTGCATGCATGCCTGTATGTTTCTTTGTTTTTCTTTTCTAACCTACCTTTCTTTCTTTTAATTTTTCTTTTTCTTTCTTTCGCCTAGATTTAGAGTTTTGCGGACAAAGGGGTGCGTTAGCTACGCGTGCTTTTTTTCCCCCGCACCTTTTAAATACCTCTGGTATTTAGAGTTCACAAAATGGCTTGGTTTTCAGTGCGTTAGGCTCCAAAAAGGGAGCGTAGAGCATAATTTAACGCCACTGCAACTCTTGATACCAGCGGTGCTTTCGGACGCGGCCAGCCTCAAAAACGTGCTCGTGCACGATTCCCTCATAGGAAACAATGGGGCTGTTTGAGCTGAAAAAAAACCTAACACCTGCAAAAAAGCCGCGTTCAGCTCCTAACGCAGCCCCATTGTTTCCTATGGGGAAACACTTCCTACGTCTGCACCTAACACCCTAACATGTACCCCGAGTCTAAACAGCCCTAACCTTACACTTATTAACCCCTAATCTGCTGCCCCCACTATCGCTGACCCCTGCATATTATTTTTAACCCCTAATCTGCCGCTCCCTACACCCCCGCCACCTACATTATCCCTATGTACCCCTAATCTGCTGCCCTAACATCGCCGACCCCTATATTATATTTATTAACCCCTAATCTGCCGCCCCCAATGTCGCCTCCACCTAACTACACTTATTAACCCCTAATCTGCCGACCGGACCTGAGCGCTACTATAATAAATGTATTAACCCCTAATCCGCCTCACTCCCGCCTCAATAACCCTATAATAAATAGTATTAACCCCTAATCTGCCCTCCCTAACATTGCCGACACCTAACTTCAAGTATTAACCCCTAATCTACCGATCGGAGCTCACCGCTACTCTAATAAATTTTTTAACCCCTAAAGCTAATTCTAACCCTAACCCTAACACCTAGGGTTAAATATAATTTTATTCTAACTAAATAAATTAACTCTTATTAAATAACTTATTCCTATTTAAAGCTAAATACTTACCTGTAAAATAAACCCTAATATAGCTACAATATAAATTATAATTATATTGTAGCTATTTTAGGATTAATATTTATTTTACAGGCAACTTTGTAATTATTTTAACCAGGTACAATAGCTATTAAATAGTTAATAACTATTTAATAGTTACCTAGTTAAAATAATTACAAAATTACCTGTAAAATAAATCCTAACCTAAGTTACAATTAAACCTAACACTACACTATCAATAAATAAATTAAATAAAATACCTCCAATTACCTACAATTAAACCTAACACTACACTATCAATAAATAAATTAAATACAATTCCTACAAATAAATACAATTAAATAAACTAAGTACAAAAAATAAAAAAGAACTAAGTTACAAAAAATAAAAAAATATTTACAAACATTAGAAAAAATATTACAACAATTTTAAACTAATTACACCTACTCTAAGCCCCCTAATAAAATAACAAAATTAAAAAAGTTCAAAGCTCTTTTACCTTACCAGCCCTTAAAAGGACCTTTTGTGGGGCATGCCCCAAAGAATTCAGCTCTTTTGCCTGTAAAAAAACAAACATACAATACCCCCCCCCTAACATTACAACCCACCACCCACATACCCCTAATCTAACCCAAACCCCCCTTAAATAAACCTAACACTAAGCCCCTGAAGATCTTCCTACCTTATTTTCACCTCGCCGGGTATCACCGATCGGTCCTGGCTCCGAAATTTTCATCCAACCCAAGCGGGGGCTGGCGATCCATAATCCTGCGGCTGAAGAGGTCCATAAGAGGCTCCAAAGTCTTCATCCTATCTGGGAAAAAAAGGCGATCCAGACCGGCAACCATCTTGATCCAATCGGCATCTTCTATCTTCATCCGATGAGGAACGGCTCCATCGTGAAGACCTCCAGCACGGATCAATCTTCTTCCTCCGATGTCCAACTGAAGAATGAAGGTTCCTTTAAGGGACGTCATCCAAGATGGCGTTCCTCGAATTCCGATTGGCTGATAGGATTCTATCAGCCAATCGGAATTAAGGTAGGAAAATTCTGATTGGCTGATGGAATCAGCCAATCAGAATCAAGTTCAATCCGATTGGCTGATCCGATCAGCCAATCAGATTGAGCTCGCATTCTATTGGCTGATCGGAACAGCCAATAGAATGCGAGCTCAATCTGATTGGCTAATTTTGTAATTATTTTAACTAGGTAACTATTAAATAGTTATTAACTATTTAATAGCTATTGTTCCTGGTTAAAATAATTGCAAAGTTGCCTGTAAAATAAATATTAATCCTAAAATAGCTACCATATAATTATAATTTATATTGTAGCTATATTAGGGTTTATTTTACAGGTAAGTATTTAGCTTTAAATAGGAATAAGTTATTTAATAAGAGTTAATTTATTTAGTTAGAGTAAATTTATATTTAATTTAGGGGGGTGTTAGGGTTAGGGTTAGAATTAGCTTTAGGGGTTAAAAAATTTATTAGAGTAGCGGTGAGCTCCGATCGGCAGATTAGGGGTTAATACTTGAAGTTAGGTGTCGGCGATGTTAGGGAGGGCAGATTAGGGGTTAATACTATTTATTATAGGGTTATTGAGGCGGGAGTGAGGCAGATTAGGGGTTAATAACTTTATTATAGTAGCGGTGCGGTCTGCTCAGCAGATTAGGGGTTAATAAGTGTAGGCAGGTGGAGGCGACGTTGAGGGGGGCAGATTAGGGGTTAATAAATATAATATAGGGGTCGGCGGTGTTAGGGGCAGCAGATTAGGGGTACATAAGGATAACGTAGGTGGCGGCGCTTTGCGGTCGGCAGATTAGGGGTTAATTATTGTAGGTAGTTGGCGGCGACGTTGTGGGGGGCAGGTTAGGGGTTAATAAATATAATATAGGGGTCGGCGGTGTTAGGGGCAGCAGATTAGGGGTACATAAGGATAACGTAGGTGGCGGTCGGCAGATTAGGGGTTAAAAAAATGTAATAGAGTGGCGGCGATGTGGGGGGACCTCGGTTTAGGGGTACATAGGTAGTTTATGGGTGTTAGTGTACTTTAGAGCACAGTAGTTAAGAGCTTTATGAACCGGCGTTAGCCCAGAAAGCTCTTAACTACTGACTTTTTTCTGCGGCTGGAGTTTGGTCGTTAGATTTCTAGCGCTCACTTCAGCCACGACTCTAAATACCGGCGTTAGAAAGATCCCATTGAAAAGATAGGATACGCAATTGACGTAAGGGGATCTGCGGTATGGAAAAGTCTCGGCTGGAAAGTGAGCGTTAGACCCTTTAATGACTGACTCCAAATACCAGAGGGCGGTAAAAAACAGCGTTAGGAGCCTCTAACGCTGGTTTTGACGGCTACCGCCCAACTCTAAATCTAGGCGTTTGTTTGTTTGTTTGTTTCTTTCTTTCTTGTTATTTGAATATTTTTATACATAAATCTGACATCTGTCACAAAAAAAGAACAAAATATATCTCACTTACCTCCTGTATCTAGAAGTTAATGAGGAGTTAAAAGAACTAAACACAGACCATACTCGCTGCTGTGTCACAGGCTTGTATCTGTAAATGATCACTACAATAACTCCCAGGGGGCACCTCCCAATCTAGTTACAAAATCTTATTTGTGATAGCACCAGCCTTAAAGGCAATATGGAATATTTATTCAATATAAAGGGAAACAAATTATATATATACAGTATAGATATATATACATATACAGTATATATATATATATATATATATATAGATATAGATAGATATATATATATATATATATATATATATATATATATATCTATATATATATATATATATATATATATATAGATATAGATATATATATATATATATATATATATATATATATATATATATATATATATATATATATATATACGTTGATTGGAGTAGCCATGTTAGTCCAGAGATTTAGATATCAAAATAACAAGAGTATTGCATTGAGCAATGATACTTTTTTTATTGGACTAACTATACATTTATAAGTTGACAAGCTTTCGGAAGAGTTCCTTCCTTTATCAAGTCTGAAGCAATACTGACCAATTCAATGGAATTTACAGATTGTATCTTAAAACACAGAATAGCTAAGAAGACAGTGCAGGAAGAGGAGGAGGTGTCGTATAAATCATGAGGGGGACTTAGGTAACAGGCAGACAGTGTCCAGTGTAGGAGAACAGACAGGGGAAATATATAGCTATACATACAGCATATACTGACATAGAGTTATATATCAACATTGAATCAATATCTATAAAGATGTGAAATTGTATATACAGGGGGAATACAAAAGTTAAAAAAAGACAAAAGTGTGGACATAGGCTTACCTGTGTACCTATGTATAAAGAATGTGGAATATACATTGTAATTGACTAAATGAAAGTACATTACAAATTTTTGATAATGTGTTAAGAATCCAGAGTCCACATTTAGTCCAGAATTAAACAGGTTGAAGTGCATTATCATTTTCATTTCAAAGGTTTTTCTTTCCATGGTGTTTTTGAAGTTGCCTCTGAGAATTTTGATTTTGAGGTTTTGGATGGAGTGGTCAGGTTGGGTGAAATGGTGACCAACAGGGGTGCAGTATTTTGTTTCATAGTGGTTTTTGATTGAGTGTCTGTGTAAGTTCATTCGAAGGTGCAGTTTTTGGCTTGTTTCTCCAATATAGCATCCCATTTCCCATGCAGTGCAATGTATCATGTATACCACATTTGCAGATATACATGAATATGCCCCATTAATGTTATAAGATTTATTATTGTGATTTGCTGTGCTGCTTTCACTAACGTGTTGACACAGTTTGCAGAGTGCTTTATAGCAGCACTTGGTTCCATTCTGAGTGTTCTTTTTCTCAAGGGGTAGCTTCCTATGTACCAGTTTCTGCTTTAGGTTAGGTGGTTGTCTGTATGCCAGGATTGGGGGTTTTGGAAAGATTTTTTTGAGTGCGGGATCCTCTAAGAGTAGTGGCTGTAAGTCATATTCAGTACATACCAGCAAATATGATCTACAATAAAAAAAAAAAAAAATCACACTTAAGCAATAAATAAATAAAAATATGTGATATAATCTAAAAGTTCAGAGAAATAGACAATAAATCCATCCCTTATGGATCCTGAAATATGACATATGGGTCTTGTAACTCTAATGATAATCTACTTACTAGAAGGGACGTCAATCCAAGATGAGGTATGTGCCGCGTATTAGAGGTGTCTCAGTGGCTTCCCTGCATGGTGACCGCTTTGTTCCACTTGTATTTCTCAGTGTCTCTTGGAGTATGGTATCCTGGTTTAAAGGTAAAGTGAAGAGACAAAAGCAGCAAAAAGCGTAATACTGATTATTTAAAAAGTGGTAAAAGATCCCCACCAGAAGAACCACACTCACACTATGTGCCCTCAAAGACAACATGAGGTATTCTCAAGCAGATATAATCATTCACAAATGCAGTTCACAGGGATACAGTTCAGATAGAAATAGTGTATCACTGGTAGCAGGAAATATTTTGTCTCACTAGATCATACCCACGTCCATAAGTATAATACAAGTAGCATTATTTTTCTACTTGTATTATACTTGTATTTATTGTTATTAGATGTTGGTATTTTAACACAGGGGTGTCCTTTATCCACTTTTTGTTTGTGTAGTTGAACATTTGTTGAAGAAATTGAGAAGGGATAAGCTGATTAGGGGTGTGGATGTGCCAAATACTAATGGCAGAAGTCTGAAAGTTGTTGCTTATATAGATAATATGACAGTAGTGTGTAGAAATTGGTTTGGCTTGAAATTAGTTAGATTTCCCCCTTGTATTAGTACTTGAGAGATACCCATAATTCATTTTATTGAGCGCCTATAATGTGAGGGACTTAACGTGCCACAATATTCGACATAAAGATGTTAGCACTCCCTAGAATATTGCTTGAGCGGTAAATAATAACTTTGGACTTGCAATATGAGCACAAAAATAGTAGCCATACTGATCGCAATCGAATAATGTTAACACAAAATAGCACTAATATTTTTGCACTTCACTTGTACTCTATTCCTTTTTGAGTAATTAAAGGGCCATTAAATACAGCAGAAATGCCTAACCATCAAATTTATAATAACAAGACAATGCAATAGCAGTAGATTTTTTTCTGACAAATTTCAAAAGGTGATTATATTTCCTACCTCCTGTATCATGTGACAGCCATCGGCCAATTACAAAATGCTTATACAAATATACTGTTGTCTCCTGCACATACTTAGTAGGAGTTGGTGAACTTTGGAAAGTGTGAATATAAAAGAAATATGAACTATTTGATTAGGTAAGTAAATTGGAAAGTTGTATTAAATTGCATGCTCTATCTATCTGAATCATGGAAGATTAATTTTTGCTTTAGTGTTTTAAACTTTGAGCTTAATGTATCTTTAAGTTATCAAGAAAGGATGGATATGTTTACATATATTCAACATATACTGGGTACCATTATTTTAAAGGGAAACTCAGAACAGCATGAACAAAATATTGAAAAATCTGGATGTGGACATTTATATATGTGCTGTAATTTGAAGCTAATGTTTTGTTACAATGATTTCAATTATATCCTTTTTTTTTTTTTTTTTTTAATATGTCCTGAAGTGATGTATAAAAGCTGGAAAAAGTGTGAGGAATGCTGCATGATCAGCAGTTTAGAACTTTCAATCAAAATTCTATATTACATTTTAAACCTTAAAGGGACAGTCTAGGCCAAAATAAACTTTTATGATTCAGATAGAGCATGTAATTTTAAACAATTTTCCAATTTACTTTTATCACCAATTTTGCTTTGTTCTCTTGGTATTCTTAGTTGAAAGCTTAACCTGGGAGGTTCATATGCTAATTTCTTAGATCTTGAAGACCATCTCTTTTCAGAATGCATTTTAACAGTTTTTCACCACTAGAGGGTGCTAGTTTACATATTTCATATAGATAACACTGTGCTCGTGCACGTGAAGTAATCTGGGAGCAGACCTGATTGGTTAAACTGCAAGTCTGTCAAAAGAACTGAAATAAAGGGGCAGTTTGCAGAGGCTTAGATACAAGATAATTACAGAGGTTAAAAGTATATTAATATAACTGTGTCGGTTATGCAAAACTGGGGAATGGGTAATAAAGGGATTATCTATATTTTAAAACAATAACAATTCTGGTGTAGACTGTCCCTTTAAATGAGTTTGGCCTTTCCCACACTACCCTAGTTTTCTAGAGGAAGGTCTATGACTAAGGCGTAAGACCTGGTCAGGGCCGTTTCTAGAGAATCTGGCTTGCAGGGCAAAATTCCAAAATGTGCCCCCTCACAGATTCTAAATTCCCCCTCCTAGACCTTGCATGTCACTCTGTCATTTAGAGGTCAGCTCCAAAGCAGCAGTGCACTACTGGGACCTAGCTGAACATACCTGGTGAGCAAATGACAAGAGATAAATGTGTGTTGTGGCCAACCACCAGTTAGCTCCTAGTAGTGCATTGCTGCGGCTAAGGATATGTACTTATGCTTTTCAACAATAGATACCAAGAGAACAAGAATAATAAAATTGTCTTAAAATTCTATGATGTATCCTGAATTTTCGGCTAGATTTGGAGTTTGGCGGTAGCCGTCAAAACCAGCGTTAGAGGCTCCTAACGCTGGTTTTAGGCTACCGCCGGTATTTGGAGTCAGTCAGGAAAGGGTCTAATGCTCACTTTTCAGCCGCGACTTTTCCATACCGCAGATCCCCTTACGTCAATTGCGTATCCTATCTTCTCAATGGGATCTTCCTAACTCCGACCAAACTCCAGCCGCAGAAAAAAGTCAGTAGTTAAGAGCTTTTTGGGCTAACGCCGGTTCATAAAGCTCTTAACTACTGTGCTCTAAAGTACACTAACACCCATAAACTACCTATGTACCCCTAAACCGAGGTCCCCCCACATCGCCACCACTCGATTAAATTTTTTTAACCCCTAATCTGCCGACCGCCACCTACGTTATACTTATGTACCCCTAATCTGCTGCCCCTAACACCGCCGACCCCTATATTATATTTATTAACCCCTAACCTGCCCCACACAACATCGCCTCCACCTGCCTACACTTATTAACCCCTAATATGCCGACCGCACCGCACCGCTATTATAATAAAGTTATTAACACCTAATCCGCCTCACTAACCCTATAATAAATAGTATTAACCCCTAATCTGCCCTCCCTAACATCGCCGACACCTAACTTCAAACATTAACCCCTAATCTGCCGACTGGAGCTCACCGCTACTCTATTAAATTTATTAACCCCTAAAGCTAATTCTAACCATAACCCTAACACCCCCCTAAGTTAAATATAATTTTATTCTAACAAAATAAATTAACTCTTATTAAATAACTTATTCCTATTTAAAGCTAAATACTTACCTGTAAAATAAACCCTAATATAGCTACAATATAACGAATAATTACATTGTAGCTATTTTAGGATTAATATTTATTTTACAGGCAACTTTGTAATTATTTTAACCAGGTACAATAGCTATTAAATAGTTAATAACTATTTAATAGTTACCTAGTTAAAATAATTACAAAATTACCTGTAAAATAAATCCTAACCTAAGTTACAATTAAACCTAACACTATACTATCATTAAATTAATTAAATAAAATACCTACAATTATCTACAATTAAACCTAACACTACACTATCAATAAATAAATTAAATACAATTCCTACAAATAACTACAATTAAATAAACTAACTAAAGTACAAAAAATAAAAAAGAACTAAGTTACAAAAAATAAAAAAATATTTACAAACATTAGAAAAATTACAACAATTTTAAACTAATTACACCTACTCTAAGCCCCCTAATAAAATAACAAAGACCCCCAAAATAAAAAAAATGCCCTACCCTATTCTAAATTACTAAAGTTTAAAGCTCTTTTACCTTACCAGCCCTGAACAGGGCCCTTTGTGGGGCATGCCCCAAGAAATTCAGCTCTTTTGCCTGTAAAAAAACACATACAATCCCCCCCCCAACATTACAACCCACCACCCACATACCCCTAATCTAACCCAAACCCCCCTTAAATAAACCTAACACTAAGCCCCTGAAGATCTTCCTACCTTATCTTCACCTCACCGGGTATCACCGATCCGTCCTGGCTCCAAAATCTTCATCCAAGCCCAAGCGGGGGCTGGCGGTCCATAATCCGGCGGCTGAAGAGGTCCACAAGAGGCTCCAAAGTCTTCATCCTATCCGGGAAGAAGAGGCTATCCGGACCGGCAACCATCTTGATCCAAGCGGCATCTTCCATCTTCATCCGATGAGGAACAGCTCCATCGTGAAGACCTCCAGCGTGGATCAATCTTCTTCCGACGACGTCCAACTGAAGAATGACGGTTCCTTTAAGGGACGTCATCCAAGATGGCGTCCCTCGAATTCCGATTGGCTGATAGGATTCTATCAGCCAATCGGAATTAAGGTAGGAAAATTCTGATTGGCTGATGGAATCAGCCAATCACAATCAAGTTCAATCCGATTGGCTGATCCGATCAGCCAATCAGATTGAGCTCGCATTCTATTGGCTGATCGGAACAGCTCAAACAGCCCCATTGTTTCCTATGGGGGAATCGTGCACAAGCACGTTTTTGAGGCTGGCCGCGTCCGTAAGCAACTCTGGTATCGAGAGTTGCAGTGGCGTTAAATTATGCTCTACTCTCCCTTTTTGGAGCCTAACGCAGCCATTCTGTGGACTCTCAATACCAGAGTTATTTTAAAGGTGCGGCCAGAAAAAAGCCAGCGTTAGCTACGCGGGTCGTTACCGACAAAACTCTAAATCTAGCCGTATGAAAGTTTAATTTTGACTTTCCTATCCCTTTAAATCTGTCCTTTTTCTACTATAATGTTTTTTCCAAATATATTGATATTATCTAATAATATCTTTATATCTTTTAGTAATTACCATTCTATTTATACTTTTCTTATGCATATTTATTTGTTTAATGCATATCAATCCCTTTAAATTCTTATCTAAAATGTATCTACAAAACTTCCAATAGACTTTAAAGCTGAACTTTGCAAAAAAGTCATCAGGTAAGATTTTCAAAAGGATTGCAATATGTCACTGGTTGTAATTGTAACATTTTTAGGGGTCTATTACAATTATTTAGAAAAGTTATAACAATTTTTTTTTTGCAAAATTCACTATTAAAGTCTATGAGATTTTTGCACATAAATAATTTGTTAAAGAATTGTTATAGCTGTTTATTTTTCAAATATATTGTACACACAGGCAGTGATAGACAGAGACATGCACTCACAGACAGTAATAGACAGAGACATGCACTCACAGGCAGTGATAGACAGAGACATGCACACACACAGGCAGTAATAGACAGAGACATGCACTCACAGACAGTAATAGACAAAGACATTCACACACAGGCAGTAATAGATAGAGACATGCACTCACAGGCAGTAATAGACAGAGACATGCACTCACAGGCAGTAATAGACAGAGACATGCACACACAGACAGTAATAGACAGAGATGTGCACACACAGACAGTAATAGACAGAGACATGCACTCACAGACAGTAATAAACAGAGACATTCACACACAGGCAGTAATAGACAGACATGCACACATAGGCAGTAATAGACAGAGACAGGCTCACACAGGCAGTAATAGACAGAGACATGCACACACAGACAGTAATAGACAGAGACATGCACTCACAGGCAGTAATAGACAGAGACATGCACACACAGACAGTAATAGACAGAGACATGCACACACAGGCAGTAATAGACAGAGACATGCACACAGGCAGTAATAGACAGAGACATGCACACACAGACAGTAATAGACAGATATATGCACACACAGACAGTAATAGATAGAGATATGCACTCACAAACACTAATAGACTGAGACATGCACTCACAGGCAGTAATAGACAGAGACATGCACTCAAAGCCAGTAATAGACAGAGGCATGCACACACAGGCAGTAACAGACAGAGATATGCACACACAGACAGTATTAGACAGCGACATGCGCTCACAGACAGTAATAGACAGAGATATGCACTCACAGACAGTAATAGACAGAGACATGCACTCAAAGGCAGTAATATACAGAGGTATGCACACACAGATAGTATTAGACAGAGACGTGCACACACAGAAAGTAATAGACAGAGACATGCACTCACAGGCAGTAAAAGACAGAGACATCCACACACAGGCAGTAATAGACAGACATGCACACACAGGCAGTAATAGACAGAGACATGCACACAGGCAGTAATAGACAGAGACATGCACACACAGGCAGTAATAGACAGAGACATGCATACACAGGCAGTAACAGACAGAGAAATGCACTCACACAGGCAGTAATTGACAGAGACATGCATACACAGGCAGTAATAGACAGAGACATGCACACACAGGCAGCAATAGACAGATACATGCACACACAGGCAGTAATAGACAGAGACATGCATACACAGGCAGTAACAGACAGAGAAATGCACACACAGGCAGTAATAGACAGAGACATGCACACACAGGCAGTAATAGACAGAGACATGCATACACAGGCAGTAACAGACAGAGAAATGCACTCACAGGCAGTAATAGATAGAGATATGCACATACAAACAGTAATAGACAGAGATGTGCACACACAGACAGTAATAGACAGAGACATGCACTCACAGACAGTAATAGACAGAGACATTCACGCACAGGCAGTAATAGACAGACATGCACACATAGGCAGTAATAGACAGAGACAGGCTCACACAGGCAGTAATAGACAGAGACATGCACACACAGACAGTAATAGACAGAGACATGCACTCACAGGCAGTAATAGACAGAGACATGCACACACAGACAGTAATAGATAGAGATATGCACTCACAAACACTAATAGACTGAGACATGCACTCACAGGCAGTAATAGACAGAGACATGCACTCACAGCCAGTAATAGACAGAGGCATGCACACACAGGCAGTAACAGACAGAAAAATGCACACACAGACAGTAATAGACAGCGACATGCGCTCACAGACAGTAATAGACAGAGATATGCACTCACAGACAGTAATAGACAGAGACATGCACTCAAAGGCAGTAATAGACAGAGATATGCACACACAGACAGTATTAGACAGAGACATGCACTCACAGGCAGTAATAGACAGACATGCACACACAGGCAGTAATAGACAGAGACATGCACACACAGACAGTATTAGACAGAGATATGCACTCACAGCCAGTAATAGACAGAGACATGCACTCAAAGACAGTAATAGACAGAGACATGCATACACAGGCAGTAAGAGACAAATAAATGCACTCACAGGCAGTAATAGACAGAGACATGCATACACAGGCAGTAATAGATAGAGACATGCACATACAGGCAGCAATAGACAGATACATGCACACACCGGAAGTAATAGACATATACATGCATACACAGGCAGCAACAGACAGAAAAATGCACTCACAGGCAGTAATAGACAGAGACATGCATACACAGGCAGTAATAGACAGAGACATGCACACACAGGCAGCAATAGACAGATACATGCACACACAGGCAGGGATAGATAGGCATACACACACAGGCAGGGATAGATAGGCATACACACACACACACACACATGCAGTAACAGACAGAGACATGCACTCACAGGCAGTAATAGACAAAGACATGCACACACAGACAGTGATAGACAGAGACTTGCATACACAAAAAAAGTGCTCCCCACTGCTCCCTAATGCGACCCGGGTCACTGCCCGGTCTGCCCGCCACTAGAAACGGCCCTGGACCTAGTCTTTACATTTATTCGCTTTTTTTATGTTTTTCTTCTGCCGTTATTATTTAATAAATTACTTTAGTGTTCCTTTCAATTTTGAGCTTAACGTCCCTTTAAGTTATCAAGAAAGGATGGATATGTTTACATATATTCAAAATATACTGGGTGCCATTATTTTAAAGGGAAACTCAGGGCAGCATGAGTAAATTATAGAAAAATCTGGATGTGGACATTTATATACAGTATGTGCTGTGATTTGAAGCTAATGTTTTGTTACAATGAATTCACAAGATAATGCAATAGCAGTAGATTTTTTTTCTGACAAATTTCAAAAGGTGATTATATTTCCTACCTCCTGTATCATGTGACAGCCATCGGCCAATTACAAAATGCTTATACATATATACTGTTGTCTCCTGCACATAATTAGTAGGAGCTGGTGAACTTCGGAAAGTGTGAATATAAAATAAATATGAACTATTTGATCAGGTAAGTAAATTGGAAAGTTGTATTAAATTGCATGCTCTATCTATCTGAATCATGGAAGATTAATTTTTGCTTTAGTGTACCTTTAAACGTTGAGCTTAACGTCCCTTTAAGTTATCAATAAAGGATGGATATGTTTACATATATTCAACATATACTGGGTACCATTATTTTAAAGGGAAACTCAGGGCAGCATGAGTAAAATATAGAAAAATCTGGATGTGGACATTTATATACAGTATGTGCTGTAATTTGAAGCTAATGTTTTGTTACAATGAATTCAATTTTTTGTTACAATGATTTCAATTATATCCTTTTTTTTTTTCTTTACTTTTTTAAAATATAGCCTGAAGTGATGTATAGAGACTGAACAAAGTGTGAGGAATGTTGCATGACCAGCAGTTTAGAACTTTCAATGAAAATTCTATATTACATTTTTAACCTTAACCATTTAATAACCTAGGATGTGCCAGGCATGTCCTACAAAAAACGGTCGTTAAGGACCAAGGACATGCCTGGCTCAAACAGTATTGCAGCGATGCCTCAATGTCAAAGCATCCTGCAATACTGTTCCTGACTGCCGTGCCCCATAATTATCGTTCCCCGGGAGTGATCACTTCTGGGTTTAAATCACATGGAGCTGGGCAGTATAGCATCGGGCAGGCTTCTGATGTTCTGACTGTGTGCTGAGTGCCTCTAGGGGTTGAGGCATTCAGTAAATAATAATTATAATTAAAAGAAAAAATGTATATATATATTTTTAATAATAAAACCTCCATATAGCCCCCCTCCCCCATGTGGCTTCACAGATAGTGCTGCCTTTGTAATGGCAGTGCATCATGGGGCTTCTGGGGGTGTCCCTAGCCTGCCTCATCATAGGGGCAGGCTAGGGTCATCCAATCTGAGCTTGCCCCAATAATTACATTTATACACTTTTATATTTATATTTATAAATTGGATGTTTAGGCTCAATACCCTCTCCCCTGTTGGCTTTAATGTACACCTAGACTATACATTATTCTACTGATTGCTGCAATGTGTTGGCTAAAAAGAAAAAAATGGGGCATCTTGAGAGCTATCAGTATGTAAATATCCATCTTTATGTTTTGCTGTCTAATTGCCACTAAAGATCAGCATGGTGAAGTTTTGAACAGCAAAGCGTGATTAGTGCATCATATGAATATGATGCAAATTTCTAGTTTTTCTTTAAGTGCCATAAAAATAGTGTATCGTTAGATCATGAAAATATCATTCTGTTTTTCCTTTTGTACATAGACTTAATTGTATTTTTTATAATCATGGCATAAAGAAAAGGGGTGTGTATTGAATTAAGGGTTGGCAATATTTGTGAGTTAACACACATCCGTTGTGCAGGGTATATCGTTAATTATATGCATGGTATTTTCCAATAGGATGTGCTACTTGTGACGGTGACATGGGTTGAAATGTGGTCTGTGACAGTCTGGGTGATGGTCTTGTTGGTTATCTCATTGTTATATCCCCATTTTTTGCGGATTGTACAGTGTTGATTGTGATATGTGTTTTACCTTACAATCTCCTTATTTGAATGAGTCTTCATATGGTTACAATGTAAAGGTTACTGGTATTATTCCCTGTGCATATTAAGACAGTATCTGATTGGATGCGGCATGACCTATGACCCGGCTTTATTCTGTTGCCTGCGGCTATATAACTTGTAGGTTGGGAGTGCTTTTTATTCTGGCTGATGAGGCCTCTCCCCCCCCTCTCTTTTGCTCTCTCTCCCTCTTTTTTGCTCTCTCTCTCCCCCCTCTTTTTTGCTCTCTCTTTCCTCCTCTCTTTTGCTCTCTCTTCCCCCTCTCTTTTGCTCTCTCTCCCCTTCTCTTTTGCTCGCTCTCGCCCCACTCTTTTGTGCTCTCTCTCCCCCCTCTCTTTTGCGCTCTCTCTCTCCATCCTCTCTTTTTCATTCTCTCTCTCCCCTCTCTCTTTTGCTCTCTCTCTCTCTCTCTCTCACTCTCTCTCTCTCTTCTTCTATTTTGCTATTTCCCTCTCCCCCTCTCTTTTGCTCTCTCCCCTCTCTTTTGTTCTCTTTCCCCTCTCTTTTGCTTGCTCTCTCTCTCCCCTCTATTTTGCTCTCTCTCCCCCTCTCTTTTGCTCTCTCTCTCCCCTCTTTTTTGCTCTCTCTTCCCTCTCCTTTGCTCTCTTTTCCCTCTCTTTTGCTCTCTCTCCCCCGTCTCCTTTGCTCTCTCTCTCCCCCTCTCTTTTGCTCTCTCTCTCCCCCCTCTCTTTTGATATCTCTGTCCCTTGCATGCTCCCATCCCCACAACGCTCAGTCCGCCCGCTTTTGCACAGCCCCGCCCACCACTGATTACTTTAGGGCAATGCTTTTTAAGGGCCATTGGTAGTTTATTCTGGATTAGGTTTTTTATTTTGGGGTGTTTTTTTTTTTTAATGGGTATTAGAAAAGGAAAAAATATATATTTTTGATAATTTGTTTGCTATTTTGTGAAATGTATATTTTTAGGGGGTGTCTTTTTTTAGCAAAAGAGCTGTTTAACTCAGGGCAATGCCCTACAAAAGGCCCTTTTAAGGGTCCTTGATAGTTTGGGGAGTGGGGGTTTGTATAGTGTTGGGGGGGGTTGTATTTTTTTTTAGCAAAAGAGCTGTTTAACTCAGGGCAATGCCCTACAAAAGGCTCTTTCTTTCATGTAATTGGCAAGAGTCCATGAGCTAGTGACATATGGGATATACAATAATACCAGGAGGGGCAAAGTTTCCCAAACCTCAAAATGCCTATAAATACACCCCTCACCACACCCACAATTCAGTTATACAAACTTTGCCTCCTATGGAGGTGGTGAAGTAAGTTTGTGCTAAGATTTCTACGTTGATATGCGCTTCTCAGCATTGTTGAAGCCCGATTCCTCTCAGAGTACAGCGAATGTCAGAGGGACGTGAAGGGAGTATCACTTATTGAATACGATGATTTCCCTAACGGGGGTCTTTTTCATAGGTTCTCTGTTATCGGTTGTGGAGATTCATCTCCTACCTCCCTTTTCAGATCGACGATATACTCTCAATTTACCATTACCTCTACTAATAACTGTTTTAGTACTGGTTTGGCTATCTGCTATATGTGGATGGGTGTCTTTTGGTAAGTATGTTTTTTATTTCTTAAGACACCTCAGCTAGGGTTTGGCACTTTATGCATTTATATAAAGTTCTAAATATATGTATTGTACTTATATTTGCCATGAGTCAGGTTCATGTATTTCCTTCTGCAGACTGTCAGTTTCATATTTGGGGAATATAAACATCTTTTAAAATGAAATTTATTTCTTACCTGGGGTTTAGTCTTTTTTTCAATTGACTACTTCTTACAAATTGCGGGCGGTATTAGGCCCGCGGGTGCGACAAATGCTAAAACTTATTGCGTCATTTTTGGCGCGAAGATTTTTTTGGTGCGAAAGAGTACGTCTATGATGCAAGTTCGTCATTTCCGGCGTCATACTTGACGCCGAGACCTTTCACACGGTTGCGTCATTAGTGACGCGAGTGTGTCATTTCCGGTTATTTTTTGGCGCCAAAAAAGTTTAGTTACGTTGTGTGTCATACTTGGCGCCAAACTTTTTCATTATTTCAATACCCCATTGATGTTTGCCTCTTGATTTTTTTAATATCAGAGGGCTATGCTATTTGCATTTTTTCCCATTCCTGAAACTGTCATATAAGGAAATAGATAATTTTGCTTTATATGTTGTTTTTTCTTTTACATTTTGCAAGATGTCTCACTTTGATCCTGCCTCAGAAGCTTCTGCTGGAACATTACTGCCTGACATCGGTTCTACCAAAGCTAAGTCATTAGTTATAAAATTGTAGAAATTATATTGCTGAATGTCATTTGTAATAGTTGTTTTTGATAAACTTTTACATGCAGATAATGTGTCCATCAGTAATAGTACATTGCCAGTTGCAGTTCCTTCAACTTCTAATGTGCATAATATACCTGTAAATTTTAATGAATTTAATTCTGATTCTATTCTGAAGGCTTTGTCTGCATTTTCACCTTCAAATAAATATAATAGGTCTTTTTAAAACTTCTCATTTAGTTGATGAAATTTCAAATGACCAACAATATGATAATTTATCCTCTTCTGATAAGGATCTATCTGATTCAGTAGATCCTCCTCAGACATTGACACTGACAAATCTACTCATTTATTTAAAATTGAGTACATGCGTTCTTTATTAAATGAAGTGTTAATTACTTTGGATATTGAGGTAAACAGTCCTCTTGACGTTCAGTCTAATAAACGTTTTAATGCTGTTTTTAAACCTCCTGTGGTTTCTCCAGGGATTTTTCCTATTCCTGAGGCTATTTCTGATATGATTTCTAAGGAATGGAATAAGACAGGTACTTCTTTTTATTCCTTCTTCAAGGTTTAAAAATTGTATCCTTTGCCAGCAAAATCTATAGAGTTTTGGGAAAAGATCCCCAAAGTTGATGGGGCTATTTCTACTCTTGCTAAACGTACCACTATTCCTATGGAAGATAGTACTTCTTTTTAAGGATCCTTTAGATAAGAAGCTTGAATCTTATCTAAGGAAGGCCTATTTATATTCAGGTCATCTTCTCAGACCTGCAATTTCTTTGGCTGATGTTGCGGTGGCATTAACTTTCTGGTTGGAGAATTTAGCGCAACATAAATTGGATTCTGACATATCTAGCATTATTCGCTTACTGCAACATGCTATTCATTTTATTTGTGATGTTAGATCCATGTCTTTAGCTATATTAGCTAGAAGAGCTTTGTGGCTTAAATCTTGGAATGCTGATATGACATCTAAATCTAGATTACTATCTCTTTCTTTCCAAGGTAATAATTTATTTGGTTCTCAGTTGGATTCTATTATTTCAACTGTTACTGGGGGAAAGGGAGTTTTTTCTGCCTCAGGATAAAAAACCTAAGGGTAAATCTAAGGCTTCTAACCATTTTCGTTCCTTTCATCAGAATAAGGAACAAAAACTCAATCCTCCCCCCAAGGAATCTGCTTCCAATTGGAAGCCTTCCTCAATTGGAATAAATCCAAGCCTTTTAGGAAACCAAAGTCAGCCCCTAAGTCCGCATGAAGGTGCGGTCCTCATTCCAGCTCAGCTGGTAGGGGGCAGATTAAGGTTTTTCAAGGATATTTGGATAAATTCTGTTCAAAATCAATGGATTCAGAGCATTGTCTCTCTAGGCTATCGAATAGGATTCAGAGTAAGACCTCCTGTGAGAAGATTTTTTTCTCTCATGTATCCCAGTAAATCCAGTAAAAGCTCAGGCTTTCCTGAAGTATGTTTCAGACCTGGAGTCTTCAGGGGTAATCATGCCAGTTCCTCTTCTGGAACAAGGTTTGGGGTTTTATTCAAATCTATTCATTGTCCCAAAGAAGGAAAATTTATTCAGACCAGTTTTGGATCTGAAAATTTTGAATCGTTATGTAAGAGTACCAACTTTCAAGATGGTGACTATAAGGACTATTCTGCCTTTTGTTCAGCGAGGACATTATATGTCCACAATAGACTTGCAGGATGCATACCTTCATATTCCGATTCATCCAGAACATTATCAGTTTCTGATATTCTCTTTTCTAGACAAGTATTACCAATGTGTTGCTCTTCCATTTGGCCTAGCAACCGCTTCAAGAATCTTTTCAAAGGTTCCGGGTGTCCTACTATCTGTATTCAGAGAACAGGGTATTGTGATGTTTCCTTATTTGGACGTTATCTTGGTACTAGCTCAGTCTTTATGTACTGCAGAATCTCACACGAATCAACTAGTGTTTCTTCGGAAACATGGTTGGAGGATCAATTTACCAAAAAGTTTCTTGACTCCTCAGACAAGGGTCACCTTTTTTAGGCTTCCAGATAGATTCAGTGTCCATGACTCTGTCTCTAACAGACAAGAGACGTTTAAAATTGGTTGCAGTCTGCCGGCACCTTCTGTCTCAGTCATTCCTTTCAGTGGCTATGTGCATGGAAGTTTTAGGTCTCATGACTGCAGCATCGGACGCGTTCCCCTTTGCTCGTTTTCACATGAGACCTCTTCAGCTTTGTATGCTGAATCAATGGTGCAGGGATTATACAAAGATATTACAATTAATATCCTTAAATCCCAATGTACGACACTCTCTGATATGGTGGATAGATCACCATCGTTTAGTTCAAGGGGCTTCTTTTGTTCATCCAACCTGGACTGTGATCACAACAGATGCGAGTCTTTCAGGTTGGGGAGCTGTTTGAGGATCTCTGACAGCACAAGGAGTTTGGAAATTTCAAGAGGCGAGATTTCCAATAAATATTTTAGAACTCAGAGCTCTTCAGTTTTGGCCTCTGTTAAAGAGAGAACCGTTCATTTGTTTTCAGACAGACATTTTCACATCAGTGGCATATGTCAATCGGGGTGGGACTCACAGTCCCCACGCTATGAAGAAGTATCTCGAATACTTGTTTGGGCGGAATCCAGCTCCTGTCTAATCTCTGCGGTGCATATCCCAGGTGTAGACATTTGGGAAGCGGATTATCTCAGCCGCCAGACTTTACATCCAGGGGAGTGGTCTCTCCATTCAGATGTTTTTTCTCAGATTGTTCAGATATGGGGTCTTCCAGAGATAGATCTCATGGCCTCTCATCTAAACAAGAAACTTCCCACATACCTATTCAGGTCCAGGGATGTTCAGGCGGAAGCAGTGGATGCGCTGATACTTTCTTGGTGTTTTCATTCTGCTTATATCTTCCCGCCTCTAGTTCTCCTTCCAAGAGTGATTTCCAAAAATCATCATGGGACAATCATTTGTGTTGCTGGTAGCGCCAGCATGGCCACACAGGTTTTGGTATGCGGAACTGGTTCGGATGTCCAGTTGCCCACCTTGGCCACTTCCGTTTCGGCCAGACCTACTATCTCAAGGTCTTTTTTTTCCATCAGGATCTCAAATCATTAAAATTTGAAGGTATGGAAATTGAACGCTTAGTACTAAGTCATAGAGGTTTCTCTGACTCTGATTGATACTATGTTTCAAGCTCGTAAATCAGTCTCTAGGAAGATTTATTATAGAGTTTGGAAGACTTACATTTCATGGTGTTCTTCTCATAAATTCTCCTGGCATTCTTTTAGAATTCCTAGAATTTTTCAGTTTCTTCAGGATGGTTTGGATAAGGTTTTGTCTGCAAGTTCCTTGAAAGGACAAATCTCTGCTCTTTCTGTTTTATTTCACAGAAAGATTGCTATACTTCCTGATATACACTGTTTTGTACAGGCTTTAGTTCGTATTAAGCCTGTCATTAAATCAATTTCTCCTCCTTGGAGTCTTAATTTGGTTCTGAAGGCTTTACAGGCTTCTCCAGTTGAGCCTATGCATTCTTTGGACATTTAACTACTTTCTTGGAAAGTGTTGTTCTTTTTGGCTATCTCTTCTGCTAGAAGAGTTTCTGAGCTATCTGCTCTTTCTTGTGAATCTTTCTGATTTTTCATCAGGATAAGGCGGTTTTGCAGACTTCATTTGAATTTTTACCTCAGGTTGTGAATTCTAACATTAGTAGAGAAATTGTTGTCCCTTCCTTGTGTCCTAATCCTAAGAATCCTTTGGAAAGATCCTTACATTCTTTGGATGTTGTGAGAGCTTTCAAATATTATGTTAAAGCTTTTTGATTCATCAAGCTTATTTGGAGTCGGGTCAAGCCCCGCCTCAGAGAATTGTAACTCATTCTACTAGATCAGTCTCCACTTCGTGGGTTTTTGAGAATGGAGCTTCAGTTGATCAGATTTGCAGAGCAGCGACTTGGTCCTCTTTGCATACATTTACTAAATTCTACCGTTTTTATGTATTTGCTTCTTCAGGAAGCAGTTTTTGGTAGAAAAGTTCTTCAGGCAGCTGTTTCAGTTTGATTCTTCTGCTTTTGATTTAAGTTTTTTTCTTTCAAAAATGAAATAAATTATTTTTTTGGGTTGTGGATTAATTTTTTCAGCAGTATATGGCTGTTTTTATTTTATTCCCTCCCTCTCTAGTGACTCTTGAGTGGAAGACTCCACATCTTGGGTATTGATATCCCATATGTCACTAGCTCATGGACTCTTGCCAATTACATGAAAGAAAACATAATTTATGTAAGAACTTACCTGATAAATTCATTTCTTTCATATTGGCAAGAGTCCATGAGGCCCACCCTTTTTATGGTGGTTATGATTTTTTTGTATAAAGCACAATTATTTCCAAATTTCCTTTGTTGATGCTTTCTACTCCTTTCTTTATGACCCCACTGCTTGGCTATTCATTAAAGTGAAGGTCAATTTTGGATAATACAAATACACCATTGTAAACATTGATATAAATATATACAAGTCGCTGAGTTTATACTGTCAAAAAAATAGTCTTCTTCAATTAAAATATATATATAAATTACCCCCGTTATCACGATTAGCTCCGCCCCTACCATACTTCCTTATTTCTCTGTTGTGACGTAGCTGTAGTTCCTACAAGCGGACTACGCTCGTGCACAACAGTCAATTGGAAATGCGCATGCGTATATTCAACTCAGTAGCGCATGCGTTCAAATGACCAACGATACTTTGTATTCACTCAATACAAAAATAGATGCATTCATTGCTACGCTACGCAATCCGATAGTCACTCGCTCGATCGGTCAGGATATTATATTCCGTTATTGTCTTGTTATTCTCAGAAGGGAGTACGCATGCGCGTTCCATGAACGAGCAGGACGGTGGTGACGCGCTTTTTTTTTAAACGCATGCGCAGAACAATGTAGTGACATGAGAGAAAAGGGGCTGGACACCACGGGGGTAGACTATAGATTGGATCCAAGAAATGTCAATCAATCATGGGAGTATGGCGGGCGGATAATACGCCGAAAATGGAGCGGAATTAAAAGGTGAAAATTAAAAAGGTTAACAATATTGTTAAAAAAATTGATGAATGAACATCGTACTTATTTTACGGCAGCAACTGAAAAATGTTAAGCAATGCGCCAGACTTGACCTTCACTTTAAACTGAATTGTGGGTGTGGTGAGGGGTGTATTTATAGGCATTTTGAGGTTTGGGAAACTTTGCCCCTCCTGGTAGGATTGTATATCCCATATGTCACTAGCTCATGGACTCTTGCCAATATGAAAGAAATGAATTTATCAGGTAAGTTCTTACATAAATTATGTTTTTAAGGGCCCTTGGTAGTTTATTCTAGATAAGGCTTTTTTATTTTGGGGTGTTTTTTTTTAAAAGGGTATTAGAATAGGAATAATCAGGGGGCAGAGCCAGCTATCCAAGTGACCAGACTTGCTTCACAAGAGCTCTGGCTCTTAATTCAGACATTAGGGGTAAAAATATGGATTAATGTAAACTTTCTCAGCTTGTTTGCAGACCCCTGCTAGTTTTCTTTATAAGGCACCCTGTCAACCAATTATGGAAACTTATATCTCACAATTAACCCCAAATTAAGCCTTGTAATACAGCTACGCAGATGGAGACAGCTGGTGCAGTTTAAGACCTATGATAGTCATAGCGGGACCTGCAGCTCACAATTCCCACATGGTGGCTCACTATCTGTACCTACTTGACCGAACCGAGTTGTTCAAACAGCTTCAGTGGAGATACCAGTTGCAGCTTACAGCTCTCTGAAAAGGAAAATGGCGACTGAGGTAGACTGGGAGCTGATAGCTTTGAGCTATATTGAGACCTCCTTCAGGCTTCTAGAAGCGCTTTTAACAAAGCTCCCCACCGTGACATCACAGGGCCCTGCACCGGCTTTCCAGGCTATACGAAGTGACAGAACTCTCGAAATGGAAGAAAACTGTATACTTACAGGAATTCATGTGCATCGGACTGAGGTGGCAGCTGCATCTTTGGATCGACAGAGATCCTCCCCCTCTTCTTTTGATGGGAGCCCTTCTGTGCTTGATTTTGGCCACAGGCATGGAGCGGCAATAAGAGTTACCTTGAAGGGTGCCCTTAAGCTGCACCACTCATATACAAAGGGGGAGGTCCTAGGAGAACCCCGGAGCACTTGTAGCAGTGAGATGACCTCTTACCTGACCGCATGCTCGGATCTGCATATGGCGCCCTGCAGGGTGAAGGGCGATACCGGGAGATGTCTGTTGCAGCTGGTTCAAGGAATGCCTTCAGCCTTACGTTCTGGAGTGGGGTAAAAGATTCTCCCTTTTAGCATGCTGCGCCACTGCTCTATCTCTCACCCAGACTGCAAATTGTTTAGAGAGATCATGTGGGATAACGGACACTCTACACTAATGGACTGCAGCCAGCTTCATGGCCGGAGACATTTACAGTTATACTTCAGTTAAGCTGTTATAGACTAGATTTTTACTGACTACAAGTGTCTCCATCGCAGTGTAGTATGATGTTCTCATATTTACAGTTACTTTATTAACATGTTTAATTTATATAGCTAGACAGTTCAAACTATATGCAAAAGTTGTCTTATATGTTTATGGTGACGAGAGGAGAGTTTACACTGAATGTACTGATGATGTTTTACAATATTTAGCAATATAAGACATGTGCCCGATTGGAGTTCCCCAAATGTACTATACACTTATGTGTCATATTCCATTAGTTTTGTTTCCACAGCATTTTTATATATATGAGGGTGTATGGCTGTTAGATGATGGGAGCAGGCTCCCAAGTTAGATAAAAATGTGACTCTTGTGAGACTCATATGAGTAATTTCAGATGTCTTTAATAATCCACGTGCCCGAACAAGCAATTTATCTAATGATCTAGCCTAACCCTTAAAAGATAGGAATGTACAGAAGTGTGCTCGCTGACATGTATGCTCACTTTTAGGGTTCTGAGCTATTGTTCCCTCTTCCTGTGCATATGGGAAACCTTAGCCCAAAATATGTACTATAGTTAACTTGAAACGCCCCAGCCATGTCGCATGTAGGGTCATGTTCTTACTGTAGTTTTCTTACACAAGCTTGCTGCCTCAGTTTCTGTTATTATAAGCATTCACTTTTGGGTCTACCACCCTTGGCACCAGGTCTGTTTGCTTTTAGATATACCTTTAAGGGTCATTAGCTTTTTTGGTCTGCATATCTATATGATTGTTGTGCTACCCTCTTCTTTTGGAGGGTCATATTATCTCCTGTTAGATACTTCTGATTTGCATCTGAGATATAATGCCTTGGTGACAGAAATGCAAATTAACCTGAGTGGTTATTTGAAATTGACCTAGAGCCCTATCACAACCTAGCAACACTTTGTTTAGATTTTAGTAGTACCCCGATAACTTTGCTGTTATACATTTATGTTTGTTTCACGCATTTAAATGGTGTAAAGAAAGGGACAAAATAAACAAATTTTTCTTTCTTGCCAGAGAGTCGGAAATGTGATGGCTATGGTTTGGGGTCAAAGAATGACTTTCCATTAGGACCTACCTAATTTTTCAACATAGCTTATACACCAGTCTTTGGGTATAGGGCCCGTACCCAAGTGATATGGTTTAAATGGTTACAAGAGTAGATTACAAATCCACATTTAGTCTGGTCTTGGTATAACTACATTTCGGCTCTCTCAGTTTATATAGGTGGTATTGATGATGAGACTGCAGACCCTTTATACTAGTCATCCTTACTCCATAGTACTAGCTGATGGCCTAACTATTCATACTACTCCCTTATGTTTAGGGACTTGGTATAACCTTGAATCTTAGACAAAACTTATACTTCACAGCACGCTAACTGTTAATATCATTCAAGTAATGCCTACCTAGTATATATAAAGTCTATATGGACCTACTCAATTACCTCTATTCAGTTGGTACTATAGGTTATTGCTGCGTATTTAATATTTTGATTACCACATGGAAAATGTTTTAATTTTTGTCTGTCAGCTATATGGCATAATTATATAGCTAATAATTATTATTTGACTGTGCTACAATACTTCTTCTAGCCTGCTCTCCTTCCTGCTTGTCTCTCCAATGCCACCGCCACTGCCCTGCCCTCCGCCTACTAGCACAGCACAGGTAACTCCCTTTGTTAACTTTCTTTCTACAGCCACTGCCCTGCCCCCGCCTCCCAGCACAGCACAGGTAACTCCCTTTGTTAACTTTCTTTCTACAGCCACTGCCCTGCCCCCCGCCTCCCAGCCCTCCCTCCTCCCAGCACCTATTTAATGGAGGTTGCTGTGCGTCCGTGCAGCGGGCGCACACGGTGGATGCGGCGCTGGTGCACCGAAGGCGTGCCAAAGGCAAGCCCGTCTGCGCCCGTCCGTGCCTGGACCGCGTCCAGCGCCACTAACCCTGGCTCCTACAACCACCGCCACTACGACGCCAGCACCCTCCTCCATCTCAACACCGGTAGATCATCTGCCTGCCACCACGCATCCCAGACAAACAACATTAGACCCTTCACCTGCCGCAACTGCGCCTTCTCCTCCCTCTGAACCACTAACCTGCCAGTCACATCACGCGCCTTCTCCTCCCTCCGAACCACTAACCTGCCAGTCACCTCACGCAAAAACAACCGCAACCACCTCAACTGCATCCTCCTCAACACCCGCTCCGTCCGCATGCACGCCGTAGAAATCTGAAACCTGCTCAACTCCACCTCCCCAGATGTTGCCTTCCTTACCGAAACCTGGCTGAACCCCACATCAATGCCTGACATTGCCATCGCCATCCCCGACGGACACAAGATCTCCCACAAGGACCACAGCAACCGACCGGGAGGAGGCATCGCCATCATCCACAAACACTACCTCCAAGTCATAACCAGCTCCGACTACAACTCACCAGGCCTGGAACACCTACACTTCAAGATCCAGGTCAGTCCCAATACCACCCTCCGTGGCACCCTCATCTACAGACCTCCCGGACCTCGTCCTGCCTTCTGTGACTACATCACCGACCTCATCGCACCCCACGCCCTCCTCTCAACAGACTACATCCTCCTCGGTGACCTCAACTTCCACCTAGACAACCCCAATGACCACAACACCGCCAACCTCTTAGAAAACCTTGGAACCATCGGACTAAAGCAACTCGTCAACTCCCCAACCCACTTAGCCGGACACACACTCGACCCTATCTTCTCTGCAGGCAACCACATCTCAGTCAACCACATCACCGAATTCCATTGGACTGACCACCATTGCATACACTTTTCCTTCAACAAACCCACCACACACCTCCGGCAGCATCACCCACCACGCAGATACTGGAACAACATCACCGAAAATCAACTGCACTCCACCCTGAACAAGTGCCCCCCAGCTTCCTCCACAGATGCCAACTCCTCTGCCCGCAACCTCCACCACTGGCTCACAGACTGCGCCAACACCCTCGCCCCTCTCAAGAAACCGCCCAACCGCCAACCCACCAACAAGGCTAGTTGGTTCACCCCTGCCCTCCAGGACTCCAAACGCCACTGCAGGTGATTGGAAAGGACTTTGAGATCCAGCAAGACCCCCTCAAATAAAACAGCCTACAAAGAAGCCATCACTACCCACCAACACCTCATCAAAACCACCAAGAAGACAGCCATCCAAGATAGAATCAATGCCAATGTCCACAACAGCAAGGAGCTATTCACAGTCATCAAGGAATTCTCCAATCCCAACAGCGACACCATCGACATCCCGCCCTCCCAGGACCTCTGCGATAACCTCACAATGTACTTCCACCGCAAGATCATCGACATCTATGACAGCTTTGCACCCCAGAACTCAACCACCACCGCCTACCCACCAACTTCCACCGATACCTCACCCAAATACACCACCACCTACCCCCCACGGACCATCTGGAGCCCACGGACCACAGAGGACAACATCAGCATCATGAGATCGATCCACTCTGGAGCACCCTCGGACCCATGCCCGCATCACATTTTCAACAAAGCGGGTGACACCATCGCCCCCGAGCTCTGCAGCACCATCAACTGCTCCATCGAAACCGGCACCTTCCCGGATTATTGGAAGCACACAGAATTAAAACCCCTACTGAAAAAACCCACGGCTGACCCCAATGATCCGAAGAACTACCGCCCAATCTCTTTGCTCTCCTTTGCGGCCAAAGTCATTGAGAAGTCCATCAACGCGCAACTCGTTGACTACATCGAAGCCAACCACACCCTGGACCCCTCCCAATCCGGTTTCAGGAGCAACCACAGCACCGAGTCCGCCCTCCTCGCCGCCACAGATGACATCCTCGCCCTACTCGACCGAGGAGAGACCGCCGCCCTCATTCTCCTAGACCTCTCAGCAGCATTTGACACTGTCTCCCACCGCACCCTCTGCAACCGACTACACAATGCCCTCATACGCGACAAAGCCCTGGAATAGATCACCTCCTTCCTCACTGGCAGAACCCAGAAAGTTAGACTCCCACCCTTCACCTCCAAACCCAAAGAAATCAGCTGTGGTGTACCCCAAGGCTCTTCGCTGAGCCCCACCCTATTCAACATCTACATGGCCCCTCTCGCCGCCATCGCCTGACGACACAACCTCAACATTGTCTCCTATGCCGACGACACCCAGCTAATCATTTCACTCACCAGTGACCCCACCACCACCACCAAGAGAAACGCCCACGAAGGGCTGACAGCACTCGCCACCTGGATGAGCTACAACTGCCTAAAGCTGAACGCAGACAAGACCGAAGTCCTCCTCCCCAGTCTCACCACATCTGCTTGGAATAACTCCTGGTGGCCCACAGCCCTCGGACACCCTCCAACCCCCACCGACCATGCACAAAATCTAGGCGTCATCCTGGACTCATCTCTCTCCATGGACCGGCAAATCAATGCCGTCTCTTCTGCATGCTTCCACACACTTCACCTGCTGCGAAAGATCTTCAAATGGCTCCCAACCAAGACCAGGAAGACTGTCACTCACACCCTCATCAGCAGCCGACTGGACTATGGTAATGCACTCTACGCCAGCACCACCATCAAGCTCCAAAAGAGACAACAGCGCATCCAGAACGCCTCGGCCAGACTAATCCTTGACATCCCTCGTCAATGCCACATCACCAAACACCTGTGGGACCTGCGCTGGCTCCCCATCAACAAAAGAATAACCTTCAAGCTTCTCACCCACGCATTCAAGGCCCTCCACAACATCGGTCCCGAATACTTGAACCACCGCTTTACCTTCTACACCCCTGCCAGACAACTTTGATCGGCCAACCAAGCCCTCGCGGTCATCCCCCGCATCAGGAAAACCACAGCGGGAGGCAGATCCTTCTCTCACTTGGCAGCCAAGACTTGGAACACCCTCCCGCTTCACCTCAGACAAGCTACCGCCCTAACTAAGTTCAGAAAGGACCTCAAGACCTGGCTCTTCGACTGAACTGCAACCCTCAGCGCCTTGAGACCCTTATGGGTGAATAGCCGCGCTTTACAAGAACCCAATAGATAGAATACTCACCAAGAACGACAAGAAGATCAGATGAGGTTAACATCTCTCAGTAACTTTTCTCTAGCAAATTATCTATATCTTAGTTGTACAAGAGTCCCATAGCAATTAAATCACCACCACCCCTCCCCCCCACCAAATAATAAACCTCCTATTTTAGGAGGATTAACTATGCGTTTTTTCTCGCCTATATCGCACCCTAGCTACTATCCTTATTCATATAACATTTTTCTTTTCCACTATTACCAACTTTATTATAGCTCTTGAATCTATATATGTATTTACATATTTTCCCATATTATTTATGTACAGGAAAAGAATTCCTTCTTTATAGTATTTAAAACCCTGCAGGGTCCAGAAACGGCCCATCTGTTATTGGAGGAAACCATATTTGTTATAAAAAGAGGTTCTACCTTTATATTGTACTATAATATGTTTGCTGTTCTACACTTTTCAATGTTTATTGTCTCTGAATGAGAATAATTGGCTAACTGTCATTCCTACTTTGTTGTACATGTGCATATTATTGTACCTGTTGAATACCTCAATAAAAAACTTATATTATAAAAAAAAAAGAATAGGAATAATCTTTATTTTTTGCATAATTCCATTTTTTTATTTTTTGTAATGGTAGGTTTTAGTGTAAGGTAGTTAGGTTTTATTTCACAGGTAAGTTTGTATTTATTTTAACTAGGTAGTTAGTAAATAGTTAATAACTATTTACTAACTAGTCTACCTAGTTAAAATAAATACAAACTTACCTGTGAAATAAAAATAAAACCTAAGCTAGCTACAATATAACTATTAGTTATATTGTAGCTAGCTTAGGTTTTATTTCACAGGTAAGTATTTAGTTTTAAATAGGAATTATTTAGTTAATAATTGTAAATTTAATTTAGATCTAATTTCATTATGTTAAAGTTAGGGGGTGTTAGGGTTAGGATTAGGGTTACGTTAGGGTTAGGTTTAGGGGTTAATATAGTTTAATTTAGGTTGTTGCGATGTGGGGGGCTGGCGGTTTAGGGGTTAATAGGTTTATTTAGTGGTAGTGATGTGGGAGGCCAAAGGTTTAGGGGTTAATAACTTTATTTAGTTGCAGCAATGTTGGGGAGTGGCGGAATAGGGGTTAATAACTTTAATATAGTTGCAGCGATGTTGGGGTGCGGCGGAATAGGGGTTAATAACTTTAGTAGAGTGGCGGCGATATCAGGAGCGGCACATTAGGGGTTAATAATTTTATTTAGGTGGCGGCAATATCGGGAGCGGCAGATTAGGGGTTAATAACTGTAGGCAGGCGTCAGCGATGTCAGGGGCAGCATATTAGGGGTGTTTAGACTCGGGATTTATGTTAGAGTGTTAGGTTTAAACTGTATTTTCTTTTTCCCAATAGACATCAATGGGGCTGCATTACAGAGCTTTTGTTTCCGCGATCCCAGGTGTTAGACTTTTTTTTGCCGGCTTTCCCCATTGATGTCTATGGGGAAAGCGTGCACGTCAAAACACTGCTTGTTTTTGGTGCGGTATGGAGCGCAAAATCTCCATATCGCCCGCACAAGCCAGGTTTTTTTAAACTTGTAATGGCAGCGCTATAGGGAGTTAAATAACGCAACTTTTATTGCGTTCTTTACTTTCCCTATAGCACTCAAAACTTGTAATCTAGGTGACTGTATGACGCACCCAATAGTGCTATTGAGGCAGTCTGGAACTTCATAGTAGTCCAGCTCACTGGGTAGAAACAGACTGGAATCCTCAGCGACACGATTCCCAAATGACTCCCACTTAATATCTGTATAGAGATATAAAGCAAACCACTGTAGCCTAATACCGTCAGGTAAAGGTAAGTAGTAAGGAATGATTTGCACTTACAAGATGGAAAACACCTCCAGGTGCAATACAGACAGGCTGGAACTTCTAAGTTGCCCAGCAGGCTGATCTCTACAGCAAAACAGGTGATACTCCAAACCTCAGAGCATTAGATAATGAAATCCAAAAGCAGCAAGTGTATAGTAAAATCAAATTCTTTATTAAAAGCAACGCGTTTCTCAGCCTCTATAGGGCTGTTTCCTCAGGCTAATACATAAAATATTAAAGAATACACTTGCTATTTAAAGGGTAACACCCCTTCTGGTAGGTTAATTAGTTAATTGATTAATATAGACCTCATGTGTGTGAAGCCTCATTCCCATTAGTTACTATAGTGACGATACAATCAACAACACAGTTGTTTACTATATATATAAAAAGGTGAAGAAATGGGGACATTTGGAGTAATAGTGAATGAACAATCGCAAATAAGCAAACCATATAACCATATGTCCAAAAAAGATACATCTCAAGCTGGTTCACAACAATTTTCATGAAATACAGATAATACCGACATATACACAAGTGTAAGAGCTCAATAGCTGATATACATATGCCTAGGTTGTTACACACACCTGTATGTTTGAAGCTTTCACACACATATACATGTGAGTAAAAATCATCATTTGCCATCTAGATATATTGCAGCTCGATTATACATACATTTGGAAATAATATATTTGTTAGCTTATCACATGTAGACTCGGCATAATAACAAATGATTACATATACATCAAAATTTCTTAAGTAATATTTCCCAAAGAGTGCTTTCACTATATAGCCCAAAATAACATATTTCTAGGGTAAAGGTACCTCCATTACTGAAAAGTGCTTCCTAATTCTCCTCAATGGGTGTGTTGTTTAGTGGCCAATCACAAGCTAAAGGGCAAAGTTTTGCACTAGAGACGTGATCGCCGTGTGACAGAACAATGTCTCCGCCTACATGATGTCACTAACATCCCCCATATTGTCAGTGACCGATCGAGAGCGTACAATGTATTAACCGGACAAACGTCTTATGGGTATATTTTTATATATATATATATATATATATATATATATATATCACTTTGATCTAGTAATTTATTAAGTGCATGGCTGTTAGGTAATAATAATACAAAAACAAAATATAAACCAATACTATGTATGCATATAAATCAATATTTACAATATGATTCTAACATGTCATAATCTAATTCAGTGATAATAAGTGTGCCTCTAATAATGTACATCATCATACAATATATATACCTAAGCCCTACAGTAACGGAAAAGATTGTACAGCAAATGCTGATGCCAATCATTGACTATGGGGATGTAGTATATGCACCTGCTCCGCAAACTCACCTTAATAAACTAAATACGTTATATAACTCGTTCTGCCGCTTTGTGCTACAATGTAACTACAGGACCCACCATTGTGACATGCTAAAAGAACTAAACTTGCTGTTGCTGGAATCCAGACGCACCCTCCATCTTTCCTGCCTTGTGTTTAAGAGCCTTTCTGGGAAGCTCCCACCCTACCTGAGCAGAATGCTCTCCCCGACTATTCCCACCTCCTATAACCTCCGATCCAGTACCAGCACATTATTTAGCTTGCCTCAATACAAAAAGAAAGCAGCTTGATCTTCCTTTTCCTACAGAGCACCACAATTATGGAACGACCTCCCGCACACTTTCAAACCTTCCCCAAGCCTAATATCCTTTAAGAGATCCCTCTCTACATATCTCAAAACAGAATGCACCTGTCATGGTTGATTATATATTTATTTATTTATAAAATATTTTACCAGGAAGGATACATTGAGATTTCTCTCGTTTTCAAGTATGTCAAGTATTTCCTACCTGTTCTATGTTAAATGTTTGCATATATTGTGTATTATTGTACCCTATTGTATCAATGCAATGTTTTGTGGACCCAGGACATACTTGAAAATGAGAGAAATCTCAATGTATCCTTCCTGGTAAAATATTTCGTAAATAAAATAAATAATAAATAAAATAATATATAATAAAATAAAATATGTAATAATAATACATCTTGAGTTCTGTGCTGGTGTGAAATATGTCAGTTTGTTTATTATGATGGAACTAAGTTTGTGATTCAAGACGTGGCATAAAGAAATGTGATCATTATTCCTGTGTTTATACATAAAAGATATTAACTAATCGATGTAACAAGTGAGTGTATGGACAAATCTTTTCCATATTAAAAAAATAGTTAAATTTATGATTAAGTGTATCACTTGGTAACTAATATCCTAGTGCTATCACTGAAAAATATGAAATAAATTGTGCCTATCTGTATATATTATTATTATGATCACACCATCTATGTGTGATTAATGTTATATAGAATATTGACCCTGTTATTTCAATCTAGCGGTAGTATATGCTATTTTCTTTGATGATTTTTCAGGGAATATATTGCATGGTGATTGGATCCGTGTGAGTACATTCATGTTAATCATGTTAATATTGTATTAGTATTGGGGTTTCCATGAGGGCTTCTCCAGCTGTGTGGGTAATTTGGCCGTGTAATGGTGTCTATGGGCATATGGATATATTAAGATGTTGACATATTAGGTACTGTTAAGCAGATTACCGAGGATTTGCGTTGATGTTAATATATTACAGAAAGTCTATTTGATGAGATTAGTGTTGTGACGTCTTCTTATTGTCCATACAGCTATATGATGGAGGGAGATAGCAGATCCTGTCTGACTCTTTATTCTGAGTAGTTTTGAAGATGAATTTAGGCTGTTGCAACTTTAATGTGCTGATTTTTTTAGTTATTGGCAACATTTGACACTACAGTACTATATCTTGGATGCACTGTTCTACAACATGTTTTTATCTATGTTTTGTTTTATTTTCAATTTTGTGTTTGGGGTTGAGGGGTGAAATCACTGTGTAATATATATGAGCTTTGTTTAGTTTTAAATTGTTCTTTTCTGGTTTTTTAGAACATATAGTCGTGAGAAAGGCCTACTCTAGGGCTGAAACTTCGACTTGTAATCTATGATTTTATGAATTGGAAGTAAAGATTTGATTATTCTTTCAGAAAATCCTGTGAGTACCCTTCTATAAGAAGTTTGGTATACTGGATTTAAGGAATGCACCCCGGTTCAGATTGTTTTAGATAGGTTGGAGTGCTGGACTGCTGGCTATTTTTATATATATATATATATATATATATATATATATATATATATATATATATATATATATATATATATATATATATACTAGCTGTTGCCCGCAGCTTCACTCGCATGTATTTTGTAATTTGTAAAAATAGCGAAAACCATGACCACTCGGAACGGCGTGTGCCCCACACGTGTGCCCATTCAGATTGCACACTCGCTGACATGAACTTTGTGAGTTTTTGTTAATTCTCAGTGTTTCTCATACATGGGCACCAATCAGCTAATTTATGGCCAGGTGTCAGTCCATCACATCAAAAATATGTTATTTTTTCTGTTTATAATTACTTTTAAATTAAATTGTAATTATATATTATCACTCTACTGTCAGATGTGAAAAAAGACTATTATTTTTTTTAGTGATATCTATATCTTGAGAACTACTAATGTAAGGAGCAAGACATTTGGCATGTAAACTTACTTTATAATGAAGATTTTAGATTATAATTTTTACTTTTCTAACATCTTGTTTTTGAGACATAGATATCCTCATAAAACCGCCCACCCCCACACTTTTCACCCCCTTATGTGGATTTTAGGGAAATGGTAAAACACGTTTCTTTATTTTTAAAGGAGAATGTAAATACCAATTTTCACATCTGTAACATTTTTGTTTTTTGAGATATAGGTATCCTCATATATCACCCCCCTTAAGTGGATTTTCGGGAAATGGTAAAACACATGTTTATTTTTGAAGGAGAATCTAAATACCAATTTTCACGTCTGTAACATCTTTGAGATATAAGTATCCCCATAAATCACCCCCACCATTTGACCCCCTTAAGTGGACTTCTGGGAAATGGTAAAACACATTCGGCTAGATTACGAGTCTTGCGTATGAGTAAAAAAGCAGTGGTAAGCCTCATAACGCTGCTTTTTTACTACCGCTGGTATTATGAGTCTTGCAGATTTAGGGGCACCGCACACTTTTTTGGCCTTACCACAAATCAACTTACGCAAATTGTGTATAGTCTTTTTTCTATGGGACTTCATTAGCGCCGGTATTACAAGCTTTCCCTGGGAGGCCAAAAAGTGAGCGTTACAGCCTATCCCGTCAAGATTTGTACCGCATTTTAAAGTCAGTAGTTTTGAGTTTTACACTACAACGCTGTAGCAAAAAACTCATAACTAAAGTACTAAAAAGTACACTAACACCCATAAACTACCTATTAACCCCTAAACCGAGGACCTCCCGCATGGCAAACACTAAAATAAAATTATTAACCCCTAATCTACCGTTCCAGACATCGCCGCTACTATAATAAACATATTAACCCCTGAAACACTGCATGCCCACCTTGCAAACATTAGTTAAATATTATTAACCCCTAATCTGCTGTTCCTAACATCGCCGCCACCTACCTAAATTTATTAACCCCTAATCTGCCGCCCCCAACGTCGCCACCACTATATTAAATTTATTAAACCCTAAATCTAAGTCTAACCCTAACACCCCCTAACACCCCCTAACTTAAATATAATTAAAATAAATCTAAATAAAAATTACTATCATTACCTAAATAACTCCTATTTAAAACTAAAATAAACCCTAAGCTAGCTACAATATAACTAATAGTTACATTGCATCTATCTTAGGTTTTATTTTTATTGAACAGGTAAGTTTGTATTTATTTTAACTAGGTAGAATAGTTAGTAAATAGTTATTAACTATTTAATAACTACCTAGCTAAAATAAATATAAATTGACCTGTAAAATTAAACCTAACCTGTCTTACACTAACACCTAACCTATACCCTACAATTAAATACATTCCCTAAATTAAATACAATTAACTAAATTCAAAACAATTAGCTAAATAACAAACAAAACTAACACTAAATTACAGAAAATAAAAAACAAATTACAATATCTTTAAACTAATTACACCGAATCTAATAGCCCTATAAAAATAAAAAAGAACACCCAAAATAAAAAACCCTAGCCTAAACTAAACTAAACTACCAATAGCCCTTAAAAGGGCCTTTTGCAGAACATTGCCCCAAAGAAATCAGCTCTTTTACCTGTAAAAAAAAAAATACAAACAACCCCCCCAACAGTAAAACCCAACACCCACACAACCAACCCCCCAAATAAAACCCTAACTAAAAAAAACTAAGCTCCCCATTGCCCTGACAAGGGCATTTGGATGGGCATTGCCCTTAAAAGGGCATTTAGCTCTATTGCGGCCCAAAGCCCTAACCTAAAAAAAAAAATACACCCTTAAAAAATCCTAACTCTAACCCCCGAAGATCCACTTCATCCAAGCGGCAAGATGTCCTCAATGAAGCCGGCAGAACATATATTTAGGCAGGCTATGTTTTTATACAACACTAATATTCTGCTTTTGTACATAAACAATTCATATTTGCTTTCACAATTTTTACATCAATAATTTGTTACATTCCTACCATTTTATATAATTATATGTGTATATATATATATATATATATATATATATATATATATATATATATATATATATATATATATATATATCTATCTATATATATATATATATATATATATATATATATATGAGCATGCAAGTAGAATGTTGCAGGTCAGAAACAATGATCTGCAAACAAGCGGTACTCAAGTATGCGCTAGTCAGGGAGAAGGAGATAGATGGCCGCTGTTAGGAACAAAGACATCAAGGGGTTAACCCCAATGATGTAAGAGTTAAGATAAATGTACAAGGGGATAACAGCGCTAACAAATCCTTACGTGTATAGAACAATGTGAAAAAAATCAATTGATATATATATTATTACAATATCAAACAGTGATTAAATGTAGAAAACCAATTCTCTCATTAGTATGTGAAGTTTCACAAAAAGTCCATAAGATGATCTTTAGTAAAGTGAATCCCCTTACCAGAATTTACCTCAATCATATGAGGTAAGTTGCCGCACTGGAAGGGGTGCTCAGTTACTGATGTTGGTAAATCCGGAGTGCCAGTATATACTTCTAGTGTCTCATCCACCTCTTGGAGTTTGTAGAGAGTTTCCTCCAGTGATTTCCTCCCAGGATGTATATGGATATGCCAGCCACCTCTTGGAGTATGTAGTCTTGATATGTACTTTCTCACAGGCAGATGTACCCAAGAAAACAAAAATCATATATAGTGTATTACTGTTTTATTATATGATTAAGGGTAAAACAAGCAATCATTAAACTCACATGTGGTGTCCTCAAGCACTATGAGGTATGTATCAGGCATAAAAATCACTCAGTCTTGTTATGATGCAGAGGATAGTATGTATATTAGTCCCAATTTCCTCAATGGGAGGATTAGAGTAAATAGCAGTCCGGTACAGATACCACAATAAAAACATGATAAAACAATGTAGCAAAATAATACACAATGTATTACCAAATAGAGTAATAAATTACCCTACTAAAATACCCTAACGCATTTCAAAGGTTCGATATTTCTTCTTCCTCAGAGAGGTAACAAGTGAATCGGATGGCGTCCATATGAACGAACGGAGCGGCGGCACACCCCCATCGACTATTAGACAGTTACCATCCATGTGATCTAATGTGTGACGTGTCACGTATACGTCACTACGTCTGTTCGCATCAATCGGCTCAAGGAGGTGTGAATAAGCGCCCATGCGCATTTGCAGGGCTCCTGGGTTCATGATCTCTATGCTCCAACTTTCCAGAAAGAATTATACAATTAAGTATATGGTAGAAGTTTTTCCGGTTACAAATTTGGCCCAAATATACTATTGTAATATGCAGCAAGAAATAGTTTAAGATATACACAATAGGAAACCTGTTACAGTTGCAAAGTTTAGACATAGTTATAAAAGTGTGCAATTTAAGATCTATATGGATATAAAAAGATCAAGAATAAATGTATAAAAGGACGTTTAAGATAGATAAATAAGTGTATAAACAACCACAATTGAAATAAATACATTTAAAAACAAATTATTAAGATAAATAAATAAGTAAATAAATAAATGGGTATATATACAGTGCCAATTAATATGCAATCATTTGATTCTTAGAGTGCACCTAAAATATATTTAAAAACATGTGGGTATAAAAAAAATGTAAATGAATAGCAGACCATTTATTTATAAATGGGGTTTTATAACCACAGCTGTTGTTATATGGTATTGAGGAATCTGTAGTGTATCTGTCAATACAAATTGTCTCAGAATGTCTATGGGTCAAAGAGTATATATGATATTAGTTTCCATAAAGGAAGTATCTTCTTTATATATACACAGTAATTTGTTAGAGAGTGTGGTTCTAACATTTGAATTAAAAATTATAATTATAAAATACAGGAATGTCATAGCTTGTTTACATTCTATATATTAATAATTATTTTAGTTATTCTTTATATTAACCCCAATTTGGTATGTAATCAGTATTGTCCAATTCAGGGGATACAGTCCGAATAAAGAAAAGATATATGACATAGTTCCCCTATTGGACTATAAATCCTGCTATGTCAATAACTTTATTAAGGTCATTCAGAATCATGGTGCCCAGTTTATGTATCCACTGGGTCTCCCTACGTCTAAGGTGTAATTCCCTGCTTATACCACCTGGTGGTTCTTTAATATATTCCAGCACAGTACCTCTGAGACTTGTTGGATCTAGATTATGTTTTAATCGCAAGTGGTTAGAGACCCTGTGTTTTTTACTGTGTACTGTGTACTATCAAGACTACATACTCCAAGAGGTGGCCAGCATATCCATATACATACTGGGAGGAAATCACTGGAGGAAACTCTCTACATACTCCAAGAGGTGGATGAGACTCTAGAAGTATATACTGGCACTCCGGATTTTCGACATCAGCAACTGAGCACCCTTTCCAGTGCGGCAACTTACCTCATATGAGTGAGGTAAATTCTGGTAAGGGGATTCACTTTACTAAAGATCATCTTATTGACTTTTTGTGAAACTTCACATACTAATGAGAGAATTGGTTTTCTACATTTAATCACTGTTTGATATTGTAATAATATATATATATCAATTGATTTATTTCACATTGTTCTATACACGTAAGGATTTGTTAGCGCTGTTATCCCCTTGTACATATATATATATATATATATATATATATACAGTTGCAAGAAAAAGTATGTGAACCCTTTGGAATGATATGGATTTCTGCACAAATTGGTCATAAAATGTGATCTGATCATCATCTGAGTCACAACAATAGACAATCACAGTCTGCTTAAACTAATAACACATAAAGAATGAAATGTTGCCATATTTTTATTGAACACACCATGTAAACATTCACAGTGCAGGTGGAAAAAGTATGTGAACCCTTGAATTTAATAACTTGTTGAACCTCCTTTGGCAGCAATAACTTCAACCAAACGTTTAATGTAGTTGCAGATCAGACGTGCACAACGGTCAGTAATAATTCTTGACCATTCCTCTTTACAGAACTGTTTCAGTTCAGCAATATTCTTGGGATGTCTGATGTGAATCGCTTTCTTGAGGTCATGCCACAGCATCTCAATCGGGTTGAGGTCAGGACTCTGACTGGGCCACTTCAGAAGGCGTATTTTCTTCTGTTTAAGCCATTCTGTTGTTGATTCAATTCTATGCTTTGGGTCATTGTCCTGTTGCAACATCCATCTTCTGTTGAGCTTCAGCTGGTAGACAGATGGCCTTAAGTTCTCCTGCAAAATGTCTTGATAAACTTGGGAATTCATTTTTCCTTAGATGATAGCAATCCGTCCAGGCCCTGACGCAGCAAAGCAGCCCCAAACCATGATGCGCCCACCACCATACTTCACAGTTGGGATGAGGTTTTGATGTTGGTGTGCTGTGCCTCTTTTTCGCCACACATAGTGTTGTGTGTTTCTTCCAAACAACTCAACTTTGTTTTCATCTGTCCACAGAATATTTTGCCAGTACTGCTGTGGAACATCCAGGTGCTCTTGTGCAAACTGTAAACGTGCAGCAATGTTTTGTTTGGACAGCAGTGGCTTCCTCTGTGGTATCCTCCCATGAAATCCATTCTTGTTTAGTGTTTTACGTATTGTAGATTCGCTAACAGGGATGTTAGCATTTGCCAGTGACTTTTGTAAGTCTTTAGCTGACACTCTAGGATTCTTCTTCACCTCATTGAGCAGTCTGCGCTGTGCTCTTGCAGTTATCTTTACAGGACGGCCACTTCTAGGGAGAGTAGCAGCAGTGCTGAACTTTCTCCATTTATAGACAATTTGTCTTACCGTGGACTGATGAACAGCAAGGTTTTTGGAGATACTTTTATAACCCTTTCCAGCTTTATGCAAGTCAACAATTCTTAATCGTAGGTCTTCTGAGAGCTCTTTTGTGCGAGGCATCATTCACATCAGGCAATGCTTCTTGTGAAAAGCAAACCCAGAACTGGTGTGTGTTTTTTATAGGGCAGGGCAGCTGTAACCAACACCTCCAATCTCATCTCATTGATTGGACTCCAGTTGGCTGACATCTCACTCCAATTAGCTCTTGGAGATGTCATTAGTCTAGGGGTTCACATACTTTTTCCACCTGCACTGTGAATGTTTACATGGTGTGTTCAATAAAAATATGGCAACATTTCATTCTTTGTGTGTTATTAGTTTAAGCAGACTGTGATTGTCTATTGTTGTGACTTAGATGATGATCAGATCACATTTTATGACCAATTTGTGCAGAAATCCATATAATTCCAAAGGGTTCACATACTTTTTCTTGCAACTGTATATATATATATATATATATATATATATATATATATATATATATATATATATATATATATAATAGTAAAGTATATGTCCAATACAAGAAATTGGTTTTAAATATTGTTAAGAAGTACATCAACTGTCACCATATAAATTGAAACTGACACTTAAGGGCTGATTTCATGTCTTTATTTTTCAAGCTATAAATAAGTGGGTTTAGCAAAGGGACAACTACTGAGTTAAAAAGGGAGGATATTTTCTTAAATGTCAAACTGTCCATAGTAGTAGGACTCAAGTACACAAAGGAAAGTGACACATAGAAAAGAGAGACAACCGTAAGGTGTGAAGAACATGTGTAGAAGGCTTACAGTGCTAGAACGGATCCTAAGGATAGTGTCAATGATGAAAATGTATGACGTGAAAGTTAGAAAGAAGGAAATCAAAACTATAGGTATTCCTTCTATGAGGACCAAACTCTCCAAAGCAGACTTGTCATCACAAGAAAGTTCCATAAGAGGAATGAGATCACAGAAAAAATGATTGATTATATTTGTTGTAAAACAGGAAATATGTGACCAAAAAAACAGAGGAATTGCATTGTCTAGAGAACTCAACAACCAAGAGAAGACTGCCAACAGAACACAGACAATATTGTTCATGACCATTGGGTAAT
>NC_069505.1:537730954-537765954 GCF_027579735.1 Bombina bombina | reverse complement strand
GGCCGCTCCCTTTTTTCTCTATACAGATAGAGCAGCTCACTTATTTTACTATACAGATAGAGCAGCTCACTTATTTTACTATACAGATAGAGCAGCTCACTTATTTTACTATACAGATAGGGCAACTCCCTTATTTTACTATACAGATAGAGCAGCTCCCTTATTTTACTATACAGATAGAGCAGCTCACTTATTTTACTATACAGATAGTGCAGCTCCCTTATTTTACTATACAGATAGAGCAGCTCCCTTATTTTACTATACAGATAGTGCAGCTCCCTTATTTTACTATACAGATAGAGCAGCTCACTTATTTTACTATACAGATAGAGCAGCTCCCTTATTTTACTATACAGATAGAGCAGCTCCCTTATTTTACTATACAGATAGAGCAGCTCCCTTTTTTTACTATACAGATAGGGCAGCTCACTTATTTTACTATACAGATAGAGCAGCTCCCTTATTTTACTATACAGATAGAGCAGCTCCCTTATTTTACTATACAGATAGGGCAGCTCCCTTATTTTACTATACAAATAGTGCAGCTCCCTTATTTTACTATACAGATAGGGCAGCTCCCTTTTTTTACTATACAGATAGGGCAGCTCACTTCAGAGGCGTAACTGGAAACCAAAGGGCCCAGGTGCAAGAATCCAAGCAGGCCCCCCCCCCACCCCCCCAAAAAAAAAAGTTAATTTAACACACTTTTTTTTTTTTTCAACATTTAACTAAAAATCAAACAAACCATTTTTGTGTGTGCTTTATAAACACACATATATAGCTGACTGTGCTTTATAAACACACATATAAAGCTGACTGTGCTTTATAAACACACATATATAGCTGACTGTGCTTTATAAACACACATATATAGCTGACTGTGCTGTATAAACACACATATATAGCTGACTGTGCTTTATAAACACACATATATATAGCTGACTGTTCTTTATAAACACACATATATATAGCTGACTGTGCTTTATAAACACACATATATAGCTGACTGTGCTTTATAAACACACATATATGTAGCTGACTGTGCTTTATAAACACACATATATATAGCTGACTGTTCTTTATAAACACACATATATATAGCTGACTGTGCTTTATAAACACACATATATAGCTGACTGTGCTTTATAAACACACATATATATAGCTGACTGTGCTTTATAAACACACATATATAGCTGACTGTGCTTTATAAACACACATATATAGCTGACTGTGCTTTATAAACACACATATATAGCTGACTGTGCTTTATAAACACACATATATATAGCTGACTGTTCTTTATAAACACACATATATATAGCTGACTGTGCTTTATAAACACACATATATAGCTGACTGTGCTTTATAAACACACATATATAGCTGACTATGCTTTATAAACACACATATATAGCTGACTGTGCTGTATACACACATATATAGCTGACTGTGCTTTATAAACACACATATATATATAGCTGACTGTGCTTTATAAACACACATATATTTAGCTGACTGTGCTTTATAAACACACATATATAGCTGACTGTGCTTTATACACACATATATAGCTGACTGTGCTTTATAAACACACATATATAGCTGACTGTGCTGTATACACACATAGATAGCTGACTGTGCTTTATAAACACATATATATATATAGCTGACTTTTCTTTATAAACACACATATATATATATAGCTGACTGTGCTTTATAAACACACATATATAGCTGACTGTGCTTTATAAACACACATATATAGCTGACTGTACTTTATAAACACACATATATAGCTGACTGTGCTTTATAAACACACATATATAGCTGACTGTGCTTTATAAACACACATATATATAGCTGACTGTTCTTTATAAACACACATATATAGCTGACTGTGCTGTATACACACATATATAGCTGACTGTGCTTTATAAACACACATATATAGCTGACTGTGCTTTATAAACACACATATATAGCTGACTGTGCTTTATGCACACAAACATGCAGGGGATCAGGGGATTGCCTGCTCTTCCTGCTCAGTCCATTTCAGTGGGTGTCCCAGCCTAACCTCATCAACACTGTGATAAACTTTATAAAACTGGTAGGATCTAATCGCATATAAAATTTATGATGGATAAAATCATAGTAAATCCCCCTTTTCATAATATTCCAACCTATGACTCATCATTTCACTTACATTAAACCCTGCATTGATCCATTCCTCCATGTAATATTTTCTTATAGCTTTGCATGTGCACATTTAGTCCCTTTCTACTGGGCCTACAGTTTTCTTTTTGCTTTATATAAGCATGATCTTATCCTATTGATCCACATAACTTCTCTCTACAACTCCCCTCTGCTTCATATCATTTCCCCATTTGTAACCTCCTACTGATCCATATAACATTTCTACATAACAATCTTGTTACTCTATGTAACTCCCTAACTAACTATAGTGCATAGTATTGCTTAACATAACTATACCTAATACTCCACATCTGAAAGTTTATCCTACCGTCCAATATGTTTCTGAAAATGTTTTGTATTACTCTATATAACACTCCCTTTATCTATATTGCTCATATACACTCCCCCTGTAGACTGTTCATATGACAACTTACAATTAACCTTATCAATATCTTTAACTCTATTACAGTTCAGGGGGTCATGTGCACAACTTCCAAAGTGGAGAGCATTCTGTCATATGGACCACAAAAGCCTAATTTCCTTTCACAGCATTCACATCAATACTCCTTCCCCTGTACCATGTACATTTGTGGATTTTAAAACTTCTGTTAGGGCATTCACATAAGGGCAAATACTCTCTATGCACATTTTATGATTCAGGAGATATAAATGTAGTACTTGGATGAAAGGATGTTTTCTATTCCTAAGATTTTACTGTTCATGTTGTTTTATCACATCTCTCTCTCTCTAACGTTTCTAATTTGCCCATAAAACCTTTATCTATATTAGTGTAATTATTCTTCTTACAACTTCTCTGTGTGCCACGCAATCACTCCATTTACTTACAGCCCTTATGCATCACTGTGTTGCAAGGAAAGTTTGATATATACAGACACTAACAATAACAAACGTACTAACACTTATACACAGACCAAAACAAATACACATACAGAGAATAACACAGACCCAAACTAACATATAGACACAGAGACACAAACACACACACACTAACACTAACACACACAGACACACACACTAACAGACAAACACAGAAAGACACACAGAAACACTAACACACACTAACACAGAAACACTAACACACACTCACAGACAGACACACAGGGACACTGACATTGTTGAGTTTAATGTTTCATAAAGGCATACAAGTAAGCTGAAGATGTTTGAGTAAAACAATTGCTGATATCTTTTTGCTTCCCTTTAAATACAATCGCTTATATTCCAGACTTACGTGCAGGTGAAGCTTTTTACTCCAGGCTCTGCAGCCACAAAATAAATAGCGCCCGCCCTGAGTCTACCGGCTGCCACCATTTTTATAAAACAAACAGAAAATAAATAGATCCTCATCCTTACTGAATAGGGTGAACTTAACTGGTTAATGCAAAAGTGTTAATAAAAAAAGTACAAAGTGAAGCTTCCCGCACCCATCTTCCTCTGGCTGTCCACCTGCACTCTGAGTCTAACTGAGAACCACTAGACAACACCAGGAAAAGATTTGTCTCCTCTAGCAGGACCTGATCTATCTGCTATACAGAGCTCAAACAGCGCTCAACCAGGTTCGTACAAAACAGCCCCCCTCAATGGAGCAGAGCAGCCAGCTTGTTCAGCATTGCAGCGACTTTAGGGTCAGACATCAATCTAACTACTGAGTCTGTAGCTCCAGTTAAACAAGCAGGATATTTGCTAGTCGGCCCTTGTCTCTAGCCCTTTTACCTGCTGGCTGCTGCTGCTGATCATCTGAGCAAAAGTGCCACGCTCTCTGCCATGTCTGCTTCTTCTTGGTGCCTGCATGCCTTGGTGTATCCTTCCTGCGACACAGCTCCTTCTTTCCCGCTAAGCAGGAAATGTTTCAGAGTGTTGCCATGGTAACCCGCTGCAATGCTCTGATTTAAAATTGTCAGAAACCGGAGTAGGAGTAAACAGGAGATGAAGAGGGGGGGGGGGGGGGGGGCATGGGGGCGGGCAGGCCATGGGTTGGTAGGAAAATAAATAAATTAAAAAAAAGCACAAAGAGAAATATAGTACATAAAATAACAAAGCAATTGGCAGTATGTACAGAGACATGTAGTACATAGAATAACAAGCACAGGGCAGTATGTACAGAGAGACATTAAGTACAGAGTAACAAAGCACAGGGCAGTATGTACAGAGACATATAGTACATAGAGTAACAAAGCACAGGGGAGTATGTACAGAGACTTTTTCTGGACTTCCAAGAGCTGAAGGTAACATTTCTCCTGCAAACTATCCCAAAATTAAAAAATCTACTGTTAGGTAGCCAACAACTTCCCTTTTTAAGAAATATAATATCATCTCTTTGTCATTCAATATTTTGCCTCATAATCTTGGAAAGCCAGAAAGAGACCTTATACCAAAATGTTTTAACTTTTGGGCAATCCCGCAGACAATGCATTAGATTAGCAGCTTGGAAACTGCATCTTGGACAAACTACAAATTTATCAGTGCCCCAGATGGCCATCCTGCTAGGTGTAATATATGACCTATTTATAAGTTTAATATGTGACTCGCACTATGACGTATGTAGGGTGGCTTTCCAAACTCCCAAAATACTTTCTTGGATCAGGTCATTGTTTACTGAATTAACTTCATGTGACCATCTTATAGTCATCTTATTCAAACAGACTTCATCTTCCTTTTGCTTCAAAATCAGATAGGTTCTGATCTGCTGCTGATAAAAAAACACATTGGGCAACAATTTCATTAAATTCTCTAAAGGTTTTTCCTACATAAAAATATTTACAAGAACAGTATAGCAAATAAATCACTTCTGTAGTGGAGCAATTAGTGAATGACTTTATTTTATATAGAATTCCAGTGTTAGTGCTGAATGTTTTAACCCTCTGCACAAATTGACAACAAACACAATGATTACATGGGGAGCAGCCAGTTATTCTTTGAGGATGTGTGCGCAACTGGCGATGGACGCATTACAAATGCGATTATAGTATAGATAGTTATTAATAAAAATGGTAAATCATAAAGTTTCCATATCATTACAATGGAATAAAACATTTCTTATTACCTAATGTCCATATATGATTATATATATTTAAACACAGATGGTATTAACAATGTAAAAGTGTAAATTAATGTATTAGAAATTTCAGTGAAAGTAGCAACAGTGATGTAACCAAAACTCAGACATGGGCCTCTATTTAACAAAGTCTGCCGGTCCTGATCCGACAGTGTGGATCAGGTCCGCCAGACCTAGCTGAATACGGAGAGCAATACGCTCTCCGTATTCAGCATTGCACCAGCAGCTCACAAGAGCTGCTGGTGCAACGCCACCCCCTGCAGACTCGCGGCCAATTGGCCGCCAGCAGGGAGGTGTCAATCAACCCGATCGTACTCGATCGGGTTGAATTCCGGCGATGTCTGTAAGCCTGCTCATAGCAGGCGGACAGGGTTATGGAGCAGCGGTCTTTGTAACCGCTGCTTCATAACTGCTGTTTCTGGCGAGTCTGAAGGCTCACCAGAAACACTGGGCATCAAGCTCCATTCGGAGCTTGATAGATATGCCCCAGTGTCTGTTGAATGGGATGTGTATTGTAAGTTTAATAAAAGCTTTTAAAAATATGAGCACTTTTTTGTTTGTGATTTAACACATCAGATTACTAATTTTCTTTAGTCTGCAAGCCATGGCACAAAGAATAATCTCATTGATAGGTGTTACCTACATTCCTGTTTTACCTAGACGTTATCAAACTGAAATTTAGTGGTTAGCTTCTGAAAAGTTACATTAGGTCTGCAGAATATGAGTAGTGCCTTTTTTTATAAATAATAAATTGTACTCTCATGTTCTGATGTTTAAATTAATGCTTTTCCTAAGCTTACATTCCTGTTTTAGCTATAGATTTTAAAACCTAAACGCCTAGATTTAGAGTTTTGCGGCCGAAGGGGTGCGTTAGCTACGCGTCTTTTTTTTCTAACGGACGTTGTTTTTAACGCTGGTATTACGAGTTTACAAACAAACTTCTAACGCGACTCCTAACGCGTCTATTTTATACGTGTAATCATGCCCGCGTTAGACAGTCTCCCATAGAGATCAATGAGAAATCAAACAAACATGCATTTTTCACCTAACACTCGATCTCGCGAGAAATACGCACTGCTCGGTCATATGACGTATACCACATAATGCACAACCAAAACACACTGCAAATGTCATAACAACAATCACAAAACATAGCACATATGCATTACACATTCATAAGTGGGGAAAAACAAACATTACACTAAACGAGTAATACACATATACCTTACAATCCGGAAATACGGAAAAAAACAACACAGAAAAAAAATGCACACTCATACACAAGCAAAACACTTGCATTCAACATTACGGAATATTAGGACAAACATACATTTACACACTTCACAAATACGACACCATCACCAATTAACATTTACATATAATACTATTGGACAATGTTATCGAAAACGATCACTAGTACATCATCGCATTCTACACATTCCACAAATACTAACTCAATATGAGCATGCGCAAATTCACACAACTAATACACATTGCACGCATACTAATTACTAACAAAGCACACCTGAACAGAATTTACAAGGCAAACCGGTACATCATTAAACATTTACATAGGCTATATAAGCACGCCACAAGCATGGCTTCTTTGACTGTGTTGCTGGTGGGTTTTTGGAGAATTATAGAGATTTAGTGCCTTATTGTGAGTTAGTGTTAGTGTGAGAGAGTGAGTTAGTGTTATTGTGCGGGTTAGTGGTAGTGTGAGGTGGTAGTGTGAGTTAGTGGTAGTGTGAGTTAGTGGTAGCGTGAGTTAGTGGTAGCGTGAGTTAGTGGTAGCGTGAGTTAGTGGTAGCGTGAGTTAGTAAGAGAGCGGTAGTGAGCGACAGTTGGTTTGGGTGAGTGTGCGAGTGCTTTTTCTGTATACGTAACATATTTACACGCAAACACATTCAATACATACATACACTTATCAATAACACTACATACACTCCATACCCCATCCCCTCTCATACTACACTCTACACTCCATACTCCATTCCCTGTAGTCCCATTCCCTTTCATCCCATTCCCTGTAATCCCATACCCCATTCCCTGTAATCCCATACCCCATTCCCTCTAATCCCATCCCCATCCCCTAGTTACATTTAGTTTACATATCCTCCTTTTAGTCTTCTTATACATTTTGGTTTGATAAATACCCCTTACCCTCTTTTATTTATATCCCTTTCACACTTTGAGCACTTTTTTTTGTCTTTTTATTTATTTATTTTGACCCCCTTTCATTTGTGCACAGTCACTTTTTGTTGGAGTAGTTAGGGCTTAGTTTAGGGAAGAGATGGAAGAGGAGGGCAGGCAGGAGATTAGTCAGGGGAGAGGGAGTGGGGGGAGGAGAGGGAGAGGGGTGGGAGAGGAACAGGACAGGAAGGGGGCAGGAAGCGGGGGAGGAAGCGGTGGGTGGACCCAGCCACTTGGTTCAAGATGAACAAGTGGCTGGGCCAAGGGGCAGACAGAGTAGGGCTTCACAGTCTGGGAAACAGAGGGCACCATCACAGGGGAAGGCCAAGCCGACTAGGGAGGCGAGGTATACTATGGAGGAGAAGGAGGCCCTCATAGAGGCGTATATGGACAGGTATAGGAGGCTGCAGGCTCAAAAGGCCACCCCGAGTGACAAGAGGAAGCTCTGGCAGAGATAATGGATGCAGTTAATGCAGTGGGGGGCCATAACAGAGATATCGACTCAATTAAACATCACTACCGGGACTGCAAGATGGAGCTGAAAAGAAAAATAACCAGGGAGTACCAACATGCAACTGGGACCGGTGGCGGGCCTCCACTGACAATAGAGTATTCCCGATGGGAGGAAATGTTGCGTCCCAGCATCTCCGAGGTGGCCATAGTCGGGATCGGAGGATTCGATACCGGGAACCTGCCACTCTCATCTGACGGTAAGCTCATTTAAGAATCTATTAACATCAAAAATAAAGAATGTATTTAAGGATATGGTTAATGCTATTACGCTGTTTAACACATTATTAAGTAAACGCATTCACAATTACCTTGCGATTACATTAGTATCTAGGCTACAGGTTAGGTGTGCATTTAAACAGACTGAAAACAAACGCCAAAACATTCAGATTGACCAGATAGATATCACAAACACGGTTTGGAAAATGCGGAAATCGTATTGATTGTTAGATTTCAAAGTGGATTAATGAGGCTGCATTTGTAATTCAATTGTAAGCAAAAGCATTTACATCTTTATTTGGAAATATGCTAATATATAAATTTCTTTCTTTTTGCAATATACAGAGTCTGGGGGGGGAGGCAGCACAGCAACTACAGGCTCCTCCTTTACACAGGTATGAGAGTGGTGGGGATGAATCGCCACCTCGGAGAGAAATGGAAAACATCCCTCAATACTCAGAAGAAGAAGCCCCCCCTGCACAAGAAGAAGCCCCCCCTGCACAAGAAGAGGCCCCCCTGCACAAAAAGAGCCCCCCCTGCACAAGAAGAGGCCCCCCTGCACAAGAAGAGGCCCCCCAGCACAAGAAGAGGCCCTTCAAGCACAAGAAGAGGCCCCTCAAGCACAAGAAGAGGCCCCTCAAGCACCAGCAGGCCGCCGTGCACCAGCAGGCCACCGTGTACCAGCAGGCCGCCATGCACCAGCAGGCCGCCATGCACAACAAGTACCTCAGGAGGAGATAGCCGAGGTGCAGGTATTGCTGGATTTCATAGAGCAGATGCGTGTCTCCCGGAGGGAAAATATTCAAACTCAAAGTCAGATGACCGAAGAACTTTGTGCCATTCGAGAAGGTCAAAGTGAAATTATACAAGGAATAAAACAGGTTGTGCATATTCTACAAGCAATGTTTCAGTTCCTCCGGGAGGCGCATGCTGGGCCATCTGCTGCTGGGCAATCTGCTGCTGGGCCATCTGCTGCTGAGCCATCTCATCTTGTGCCATCTGATCCTGGTACTCCTCAATCTCCTCCTCAGCTTGGTCATCCCAGTACTCCTCCTTCCCCTCTTCCCACAACATCTCCGATGAGAACTCGTCGGAGGGGGCAGTTGCCCCCCCAGAGCCTCAGTCTCGTGGGAAGAGGGGAAGGAAGAGGAAGTAAGTATTTTTTTAGATAGATTTTTATTTATGTATTTAATGTGTAATGGATAGGTATGTGATGATGTGGTCTTCTTACACTTGTGGACCACACTCTGTATATAATCTGCTTCTATGGGACCGGGTCCATGGAGGCAGATTGTTTGCAGAGTGTGGGTTACAAGTGTGTGGAAACCACATCATCACATACCTATCCTTGTTCATGATATTGATTGGTTTCTGTGATGTGATGTCCAAACTGTTTCCCTAATCTCAAACAAAATAACCATTACAATAATATATGATGGCATATTACTGTTTGAATGCCAATAACACAGCTTAAAGGGACAGTCAGAACATTATGGTTTACAAAGAAAACACTGTATTACGCATTATCAAGTTTGCCAAAAAAACATTGAGAAATACACGTGTGACTTATGTGATTACCCTTGTATCTATGCCTCTGAAAAATGACCATTTATTTATGTTATTTTGACAGAACAACATTTTAGCCAATCACTGATCAATCCAGGGTAACTATGCTGTATGAGCTCAAGGTTTTCTATATGAAAATGCTATCAAAATGCCCTCTAGTGGTCTGCATTCAGATTAGATGCAGTCTTCAAGCTCTAAGAAATGAGCACATGAACCTCCTAGGTTTAGCTAGCAACTAAGAATAACAAGAGAACTATGATAAATTGGTGACAAACGTTTGAGATAATTTTTTTTAAAAAAAAATGCATTTGTCAGAATTAAAATCATTATTGGTTTTCAAGACTGTCCCTTTAAAAAAAGACATATGCTAACATATACTAATCTTTTGTGATTGTTGGTATATCTATGTACTTGTTCAAACAAGAAATATTGGAATAGGATTTCTATTGACGTGTTAAATAAAGTCTATTTTCTTAAAGAGACATTATTGTGTTTGAATTATTTTAGAAAGACATTTTATTTACAAGGAATATGGTTTCAAGTCCTTTTATGAGTTAATAAAGAAATATATTCTCACACTAATATATTTGGAGATTAACCAATGTGGAACTCATACATGACACAATACTCAACATTTACATTAAAGGGACAGTATACAATCTTTTTCAGAGAACTGCATGTAATAGACACTACTAGAAACAACAAGATGACCACATACTGATATCAAAATCCATAAGAAAAAGGTTTAAAGACTTTCTTAGAAAATCTGTTTAGCTATGTTGAAAATATAGCTGGAAAGCCCATTCCAAGTGGAAATAAGACAATACCCCTTCATTTGCATATGAAAAGATCATTTACACAAACAGGAGCAAGCTGGAGAAGGTAGCTGATAGTACTCACATCAAACTTTGAGGCTTGGCGAGGAGTCAGAAAATCACTGCAATGTTAATTAAACATAAGCAAAACTAGACATTGATTATGAAAAAAAGGACTATATAAATAGATTGAAAAAACATATGTGTTTTAAAAATGAGTGTATAATGACCCTTTCATAAAATAATACCACAACATAACCTCTAGAAGTAGGCATCTCATATATTTAGCATATGATAAAGATAAATGCATATTGATTACTTGATTCAAATACAATAGCGCATATTTCAGAATTCGATATGTTGAAAATTAAACACAACACAGTCATTATTCATAAAAAGGAACATATTGTTGACAAACATATTAAACAAGATGGACTATATTCATGGATTTGCACTTTCCTCAAAATATCTTATGCAGGAAAACATTTTGCTTTCATTCGTTTATTCAACGAGACAGCCATCAAAAGAGAATGTTGTGTTCTTTATCAGCTATGGGTCAACAATGTACATGATTCACACAATCCATACTCGACATGGTTTTAAACTTGGCTTCTCATTCACAAACGTGGGTTATGTGCATATTCAAATATTGCAGGACTATGTAATCCAATCAGACGGTTTTTACACCTTGGCATGTGATGTCTTAATTAACATGGCGCATCCTTGATCGCGTAAAAACGTCATCCAATAAAAGTCGCATTCCTTGATCTCGTAAAAACGACATCCAATAAAAGTCGCATCCTTGATCGCGTAAAAACATCATGCAATAAAAGGCGCATCCTTTTTTTTTTTTTTTTTTTATAATATCTTTTATTTGACTTAGGCCTAGATTTGGAGTTTGGCGGTAGAAGGGCTGTTAACGCTCCGCGGGCTTTTTTCTGGCCGCACCATAAAATTAACTCTGGTATCGAGAGTTCAAAAAAATGCTGCGTTAGGCTCCAAAAAATGAGCGTAGAGCATTTTTACCGCAAATGCAACTCTCGATACCAGAGTTGCTTACGGACGTGGCCAGCCTCAAAAACGTGCTCGTGCACGATTCTCCCATAGGAAACAATGGGGCTGTTTGAGCGGAAAAAAAACCTAACACCTGCAAAAAAGCAGCGTTCAGCTCCTAACGCAGCCCCATTGTTTCCTATGGGGAAACACTTCCTACGTCTGCACCTAACACCCTAACATGTACCCCGAGTCTAAACACCCCTACCCTTAAACTTATTAACCCCTAATCTGCCGCCCCCGCTATCGCTGACCCCTGCATATTATTATTAACCCCTAATCTTCCGCTCCGTAAACCGCCGCTACTTACATTATCCCTATGTACCCCTAATCTGCTGCCCCTAACACCGCCGACCCCTATATTATATTTATTAACCCCTAATCTGCCCCCCTCAACGTCGCCGACACCTGCCTACACTTATTAACCCCTAATCTGCCGAGCGGACCGCACCGCTACTATAATAAAGTTATTAACCCCTAACCCGCCTCACTAACCCTATCATAAATAGTATTAACCCCTAATCTGCCCTCCCTAACATCGCCGACACCTAACTTCAATTATTAACCCCTAATCTGACGACCGGAGCTCATCGCTACTATAATAAATGGATTAACCCCTAAAGCTAAGTCTAACCCTATCACTAACACCCCCCTAACTTAAATATAATTTACATCTAACGAAATAAATTAACTCTTATTAAATAAATTATTCCTATTAAAAGCTAAATACTTACCTGTAAAATACATCCTAATATAGCTACAATATAAATTATAATTATATTGTAGCTATTTTAGGATTAATATTTATTTTACAGGCAACTTGTTAATTATTTTAACCAGGTACAATAGCTATTAAATAGTTAAGAACTATTTAATAGTTACCTAGTTAAAATAATAACAAAATTACCGGTAAAATAAATCCTAACCTAAGTTATAATTAAACCTAACACTACCCTATCAATAAATTAATTAAATAAAATACCTACAATTACCTACAATTAACCTAACACTACCCTATCAATAAATTAATTAAATACAATTGCTACAAATAACTACAATTACATAAACTAACTAAAGTACAAAAAATAAAAAAGAACTAAGTTACAAAAAATAAAAAAATATTTACAAACATAAGAAAAATATTACAACAATTTTAAACTAATTACACCTACTCTAAGCCCCCTAATAAAATAACAAAGCCCCCCAAAATAAAAAATGCCCTACCCTATTCTAAATTAAAAAAGTTAAAAGCTCTTTTACCTTACCAGCCCTGAACAGGGCCCTTTGCGGGGCATGCCCCAAGAATTTCAGCTCTTTTGCCTGTAATAAAAACACATACAATACCCCCCCCCAACATTACAATCCACCACCCACATACCCCTAATCTAACCCAACCCCCCCTTAAATAAACCTAACACTAAGCCCCTGAAGATCTTCCTACCTTGTCTTCACCATCCAGGTTCACCGATCCGTCCTGAAGAGCTCCTCCGATGTCCTGATCCAAGCCCAAGCGGGGGGCTGAAGAGGTCCATGATCCGGTCAAAGTCTTCATCCAAGCGGGGCAGAAGAGGATCTTCCATCCGATTGAAGTCTTCATCCAGGCGGCATCTTCTATGGTCTTCCATCCGGAGCGAAGCGGCAGGATCCTGAAGACCTCCAGCGCGGAACATCCATCCGGCCCGACGACTGAACGACGAATGACGGTTCCTTTAAGGGACGTCATCCAAGATGGCGTCCCTTGAATTCCGATTGGCTGATAGGATTCTATCAGCCAATCGGAATTAAGGTAGGAATATTCTGATTGGCTGATGGAATCAGCCAATCAGAATCAAGTTCAATCCGATTGGCTGATCCAATCAGCCAATCAGATTGAGCTCGCATTCTATTGGCTGTTCCGATGGATGAAGACTTCAATCGGATGGAAGATCCTCTTCTGCCCCGCTTGGATGAAGACTTTGACCGGATCATGGACCTCTTCAGCCCCCCGCTTGGGCTTGGATCAGGACATCGGAGGAGCTCTTCAGGACGGATCGGTGAACCTGGATGGTGAAGACAAGGTAGGAAGATCTTCAGGGGCTTAGTGTTAGGTTTATTTAAGGGGGGTTTGGGTTAGATTAGGGGTATGTGGGTGGTGGGTTGTAATGTTGGGGGGGGTATTGTATGTGTTTTTATTACAGGCAAAAGAGCTGAAATTCTTGGGGCATGCCCCGCAAAGGGCCCTGTTCAGGGCTGGTAAGGTAAAAGAGCTTTTAACTTTTTAAATTTAGAATAGGGTAGGGCATTTTTTATTTTGGGGGGCTTTGTTATTTTATTAGGGGGCTTAGAGTAGGTGTAATTCGTTTAAAATTGTTGTAATATTTTTCTTATGTTTGTAAATATTTTTTTATTTTTTGTAACTTAGTTCTTTTTTATTTTTTGTACTTTAGTTAGTTTATGTAATTGTAGTTATTTGTAGCAATTGTATTTAATTTATTTATTGATAGTGTAGTGTTAGGTTTAATTATAACTTAGGTTAGGATTTATTTTACCGGTAATTTTGTTATTATTTTAACTAGGTAACTATTAAATAGTTCTTAACTATTTAATAGCTATTGTACCTGGTTAAAATAATTAACAAGTTGCCTGTAAAATAAATATTAATCCTAAAATAGCTACAATATAATTATAATTTATATTGTAGCTATATTAGGATGTATTTTACAGGTAAGTATTTATCTTTAAATAGGAATAATTTATTTAATAAGAGTTAATTAATTTCGTTAGATGTAAATTATATTTAAGTTAGGGGGGTGTTAGTGTTAGGGTTAGACTTAGCTTTAGGGGTTAATCCATTTATTATAGTAGCGGTGAGCTCCGGTCGTCAGATTAGGGGTTAATAATTGAAGTTAGGTGTCGGCGATGTTAGGGAGGGCAGATTAGGGGTTAATACTATTTATGATAGGGTTAGTGAGGCGGATTAGGGGTTAATACATTTATTATAGTAGCGCTCAGGTCCGGTCGGCAGATTAGGGGTTAATAAGTGTAGGCAGGTGTCGGCGACGTTGAGGGGGGCAGATTAGGGGTTAATAAATATAATATAGGGGTCGGCGGTGTTAGGGGCAGCAGATTAGGGGTACATAAGGATAACGTAGGTGGCGGCGCTTTGCGGTCGGAAGATTAGGGGTTAATTATTGTAAGTAGCTGGCGGCGACGTTGTGGGGGGCAGGTTAGGGGTTAATAAATGTAATACAGGGGTCGGCGGGGTTAGGGGCAGCAGATTAGGGGTACATAAGTATAACGTAGGTGGCGGTCGGCAGATTAGGGGTTAAAAAATTTTAATCGAGTGGCGGCGATGTGGGGGGAGCTCGGTTTAGGGGTACATAGGTAGTTTATGGGTGTTAGTGTACTTTAGGGTACAGTAGTTAAGAGCTTTATGAACCGGCGTTAGCCCAGAAAGCTCTTAACTCCTGCTATTTTCCGGCGGCTGGAGTTTTGTCGTTAGAGCTCTAACGCTCACTTCAGAAACGACTCTAAATACCGGCGTTAGAAAGATCCCATTGAAAAGATAGGATACGCAATTGACGTAAGGGGATCTGCGGTATGGAAAAGTCGCGGCTGAAAAGTGAGCGTTAGACCCTTTAATCACTGACTCCAAATACCGGCGGTAGCCTAAAACCAGCGTTAGGAGCCTCTAACGCTGGTTTTCACGGCTAACACCAAACTCCAAATCTAGCCGTTAGTATTTCAGCCTGCCACACAGGGTAGGTTATGAATCAACAAAACATTATAATACATCATGTTTTCCTTTTTCTTACTCCTTTACCCACCCTCTTCCTTTCTTAATATTCATATAACAAAACGTATATGTGTGGAACAAACTAAAATTAACCTTAGATAGAGGGATTACGTCTTAAAAAAAAAAAGAGTCTATCCTAAATCAAAATTAAAGTCATATAAACCTCCTATCATGACCTACTTAAGGAATACAGCTATAGCCTTAAATTTACCATAACATAAAAATCTACATATGTAGATTGCCAATATAGGTCATGTAGTTCATGCCCAAATAACATACATTAGTTGGAATGATTTTCTGATAGATTAACAAACAGTGGAAATGGTTGACAGAAACATAAAGGGAAAAAAAAAAGAGAAAAGAAAGAGAGAAAAAAAAAAAAAAAACACACCGCACTACCTCTCTCTCATCCCCCCCTGCCACCGTCATTTGGTCCACATTTATATACTAATTACCATTTGAGGAATTAATCTCCAAAAAGGGTCTTGTAAATTTCAGTGGAACGCAGGGGTGCCAAGACTAGCTTCTGTGTAGAAAGTGGGTATAAATTAATTATAGGTTGCCAGTTTTCCACAAATAATTCAGCCCTATCTTTAAACTGGTAAATAGTATTATGTGATTCAAACACAAGTTGTTGGAGCAACATATTACGAAAAATAGAGAATCTGGGTGGAGATGTATCTTTCCATTTTTTCAGGATTAAGATTCTGGTTACTAAGATTATTGTGTTCAGTATTCCAGTATTTTTTGGTTTAACCACTACTAGATTTGAATGTATCAGAAAAATTGTATGATAGGCTTGGATTTTAAAGTTATCGTGAATCTGACGATTATACCAGTAATTAACTTTGCGCCACAGCTGGTTTATTTTTGGACAGTAGAAAAACATATGTATAATGTCTGCATTTAGTAAATGACATTTTGGACAATGTTGTTGTGTAAAGGAAGAAAATTTAGACATTTTTAGAGGCGTTAGATAAGCATTATGCATTAGTTTGGTCTGCGATTCTTTCCACGCAATTGATACATTGAGTTTCTCTAATGCCGAAAAACTATAAACAATATTAACTACTTCAAATTGCGGGAAATATTGACGCCAAAAATAGACCTGCTTTTGCGAGAAAATTTGGCCCTGTTTTGCAAGCATAATATTATATAGCAGAGAAATCGTAAATTTGCCTGCAGCAGCTTTTTTAATACAATCGTTAATCTCAGACCAGCGAGATTCCAACTGCCTACCAGGATCTAGCGAATTAATATAATGCCGTGTTTGAAAATAAGCAAATAGACTATGTCTTGGTAGTTCAAATGAGTGTGCTAAATCACAATAAGGCAGCATCTGTCCTGAGATAGAAATGAGTTGGTTCATATACTTAAGGCCTGTTTGGGCCCAAGTATAATATATTTGTTCATGGATTCCTGGAATAAACTCTGGGTTGCCTTGTATTGGTAAGAATGGAGAGAATCTAAAATCTAAGTTACACAGACTACAAATTTTTTGCCATGCTATAATAACGTTTTTAAAAGAAATAAGATTACTAATATTTGACGGAAGTTTCTTTGTAGGACAATGTAAGATAGCTTTTAGGGAAAAAGGGGTTATAAACAAACTCTCCATCTCCACAGAAGATACTTTATTAGAGCCAATCAGCCAACCGATCGCTATTTTAGCTAGAGTGGTTAAATTATAGAGTTTTATATCCGGCAACACCAGTCCACCACTACTTTTTTCTTGACATAATTTTGCAATGGCAATACGAGCCTTTTGTCCTTTCCAAAGAAATTGTGAGCATGCTGCGTAAAACTTTCGGATATCCTGATTAGGAATAAATAATGGCAGATTTTGTAAAAGGTATAATATCCTCGGAAAGATGATAGTTTTGACTAGGTTGACACGAGCCGATAGAGAAAGAGGGAATGAAGACCAATTCTTAAGATCTGCTAAGGCTTTTTCAAAAACTGGTTTAAAATTTAGATTATACCACATCTTAGGATTTCTGTGTAATATAATGCCCAAATATTTGATGTTATCTGTATTTTTAAATGGATGATCAGTACAACTTCCCCTATATTTTAATATCCATAAGAGTTCACTTTTTTGTAGATTTATTTTATAACCTGCAAAAGAGCTAAAGGTAGATAATATCTGAAGAATTTTTGGAATGGACTTAGTTGAGTCCTCAAGAAAAATTAACAAATCATCAGCATATAGTGAAATTTTAAACTCCATGTTACCCATTCTGATCCCCATTAGTTCTGAGCGAAGCCATATAGCTAATGGTTCTATTGCAATATTAAACAATAAGGGTGACAAAGGGCAACCTTGGCGCGTACCTCGCCCAAGGACAATTTTATCAGAGAGGTTGCCATTTATCAGGAGTGCTGAATAAGGATTTTTGTAGATCTTGGCTATAAAGTCTAGGCAATGGCCTTTAATACCAAAGCATTTTAAGGAATGTAGCAGATGATTCCATGATATAGAATCTAATGCCTTCTCGGCGTCAATAGATAATATGGCTAAATCCTTATTCAGTTTCTCATTTTTTGGGGTCAAATTTTGATTCCAAAAAAAGTCTAACAGTGTTTCGGCTTTCCGGAGGTTGGAGGTTACAGTGCGATCAATCATAAATCCCGTTTGATCCATGTGGATTATTTTACCCAAAAAGTTCTTCATTCTATTAGCAATAATGGAAAGGAGGATTTTGTAATCAGAATTTAGAACAGATATCGGTCTATATGAGGCTGTTTGTTCAGGGTCTTTACCCTTTTTGAGAATAAGGGTTATATTGGCTGCAGAAAAGAGGTTTGATATAGGAGAAGAAGATGAATAGTAATTGTTAAACAAGCAGACTAATAGATTACTTATTTCTTCCATAAGGATTTTATACAGTTCCATCGGAATCCCGTCTGGCCCCGCAGCTTTATTCAATTTAGCGTTCTTAATTGTTGACAGGATTTCTTCCTTAGAAATTGGTGTATTCAGGGTTACTAAGTCTGAGGGGGAAATTTGCGGTGTCATAATTTTGGACCAGAAACGTTCTTTATTGTGGATATCTATTGGATGTGCATTGTATAAATCTTGAAAATATTCAAAGAACACCTTTCTTATATTATTATTGTCTGAATATCTCTGTTGTTTGGCCTTAATAGCCGTTATGTGATTCCTGCTTTTACTATTTTTGGTAATTCTAGCCAAATATTTGGCAGAACTACCATAATGCCCTCTACCATATCCAACTTAGTCTCTTCTTCAAGGCAATGCTGCTTAATGTATATATCTCTTTTAATTCTACATTGGGAGTAATATAACCAGTTGCCCTTAGAGGGATACAACTTATATTGATTGAAAGCATTTTTCACTTGATTGGATAGTTGTCTTTCACTTATTAAAGATTTCTTTTTAATATGACATAGATATGACTTAATTTGACCTCTAAGGACAGCTTTAAAAGTTTCCCAAAATATTTCACTTTTATTAAAGTATGAAATATTATTATAGCAAAAGTCCCGCCATTGTGTTTTTAACCAATTAATGAATTTGCTATTATTACTTAAATGGCAAGAAAAAAAGAAACTGGTATTATAAGAATTCTCCCTGGAAGCTAAGTGGATAGCTAGTGAAATTATTGCATGGTCCGAGATAATAATATCATGAATTTTGGGACATACCGATAATTGAAGAAGCTGTTCTGAAATAAGAATATAATCAATTCTTGAAAGTGTACAATGGGTTTTGGACTCGCAGGTAAATTCTACCGAGTCAGGAAATTTAGTCCTCCAAATGTCATTAAGTTTAAGTGCAGAGCAGAATTTATTAAAATATTTACTAGCCTTCATATCTTGTCGTTTACTCTGGGACATTCTATCAATATTTGGAGCAAGTGTCATATTAAAATCGCCACTTACTATCAATCTGTCACTACAATGACGGTATAATTTGTTTTGAATTGTGTCCCAGAATCCATGAGAGAATTGATTTGGGCCATAAACATTACATAGAGTGAGTAGAAAGCCTCTTATCGAAATTTGCATAATAATAAATCTATTATCAATATTATACCCAGTACTGATAATTTTAAAATCTAATTTTTTATTAAATAAAATAGCCACTCCGAAATTTCCGGCTCACACAAGGGGTAGCAAAAACCTGTCCAACCCAACGAGATCTTAGTTTGGGAATTTCAACCTCTTTAAGATACGTTTCTTGCAGGAAAACAATGTTGGGGGAATATTTACCTAATATAGATATCATTTGTTTCCGTTTAATAGGGGATGTTATCCCCCTGACATTCCATGAAAACATTTTAAGTGGTGCAGTCATGGTATGTTACATACATGACCAGAGTAAGAATATAAAACCGATACATAGAGAGGCAAGAGGGGGAGAAAGGGAGGGAGTGAGGAAAAAAAAAAAAAAAAAGAGAAATGAAATATATTTGACATAAAAAACCTGGGTAGAACAAGGTCTAGCCAGAAACACCGTGTAGTCGAATAAGAGAAAAAAGAAATAAACATAGACACTATTCGGAGATAAAGATGTTGTTATTTTTTATAATTTATCTTGAGTGAGGAAATCTGTAGCTTCTTTACTATTATTGAGTGTGTTAGTTCTACCATTATTCTCCACAATAATTTTTGCTGGGTATACCATCCTTACTTTATATCCTTTGTCTATCAACTGGGGAAAAAAGGGAGACATCTCCTTCCTTTTTATCTGTGTTTCATTGGAAAAGTCTTGGAAGAGAAGAATTTTACGATTGTCTATCATGAGAGGCAAGTTCCTACGGTAATATTTAAAATACTCTAATTTATCCTGAAAATGTAGGACTTTAAATATGAGCATCCTATCAAGGTTAATACCTTCTTGGTTATTTCTATTTACTCCAACTCTGTGTGCTCTTTCTATAGAAATGGGTAATTTATCTTTTGGAAAACCTAGAATTTGTGGGAGCAACTGAGAAGTAAAATAAATTAGATCGTCATAGGCTGGCGTCTCAGGGAGACCCACTAGACGAATATTATTGCGCCTAGCGCGATCTTCCATATCTTCAATTTTAGCTGTTAAAGCCAATAGTTTGTTATCATGTTTATTAACCATTTCTTCTTGACTGTTAAACTGGTCTTCTAGATTAGAAATCCTCTCTTCAGCCTCTGTTAATCTAGATGCAAATTGTTTCAGATCAGATGCGATTGCTGCAATATCATTAGTAATACCACCTAGTTCCTTTTTAATTGAATCCAGCTGAGGAGAGAAGAATTCTGATAGTTGGATCATTAGTGTTTGATGTTCAACAGAAGTAACTTGTGTATCAGTGATGCTTTCAGAGCTATTATCAAGTATTTTGGATTTTTTATCTTTTACTTTAGGTGGCATAATTGGTGAGCGTGTGTTAGGGTAGGTGTAATATTTTTCCATAAAGGAGAAAAAGAATACTTATGTGTGTGTGTGTGTATATATATATATATATATATATATATATATATATATATATATATATATATATATATATGAAAATAAGCAAGGAGCTGAACAGCTCTAATAATTAGTGTTAGGAGAGGGAAAAAAAAAAAAAAAAAACAGAAACCCTGGTGAAGTGCAGCACCTAAACTACTAAAGAATGTGAATGTGAAGGTAGCGAAGTGAAGAGAGAAAAAAGTTCAAAAAATATCCAAAACGAAAAAATCATCACTGATAAGGGTTAGCTTATCAGAAATCTTGAATGCTTGGTTTCAACAGTTATCTGATATTTTCTTACAATTAACTATGTAGAAAAATTCATATGTTAATGACCTGACAGGTGTTTAGCCAAATTTTTTGGCTGATTGAGGAAACAGGAAATTTACACACAACAAAAGACAACAAAGGGTTAGTTGATAAAACAATAACTTCTCTTATGTCTTGCGTCTATGCCCTAACTAGCTGACTTACATTTCCTATGTGTACAGATATTTTATATAGAAACGCTTAAAGCTAGAAACTTGATTTTAAGAAAGAGTTTTCCCTTCTCTATTGTATTCTCTCCTGTCCTCCCCTTCTGTACTGGGGAAACAAAACCAGGTTGATTTACTAAAGGAGAATAATGTTTCTAAATGCAAAGATTAAATACAAACCTTAGGTAACTAAGTAATGAATCTGTTATAATACAACTTAGTAAATTTTTATAGCCATGAAGTTTGCAAAAAAAAAAGAAAAAATGTCCATTGGTAACTTCCGTTTTGGGGGGCGGAGCTTGATGTGAAGCCTGAGAACTGAGCACGAGTAGCTGTTCCCGTGTATCTACCTGTTTCTGTTACAAGCTCCGGAGGTATATCGAGCCCCCCTATCCTGCAGCCCTTGCGGCTCACACCCTCTAACGGTGGGCTTGTCGGGCATCGGAGCTAGCTGTTTTACGCCGCTCCTGGAGGAAGCCACTACCAAGCCGAAAAGGCGTATTGGCACACGCCACACTGGTATCCTGCTCTTAGGATTTGAGGAGGAGAGGTGGTTCTTCTACTGCTTGCTGATCGGTTGCTGATTGGGCTAACAGTGTATCCGGAGGAAGTCACTACGCAGCGGAGGTGTACTGGCACACGCTACATCGCTATACTGGCATTTGGTCTATCGGGTAGTAGGAGGTCTCTGGTTGTTTCGTCCAGCAACGGAAGCTGTTCCGGGAATCTAACTAAGCAGGTGTGAACAATCCAGCGGCTTGAGACAAAGATATGCTGGAAGAGTGAGAAGGAGACGAACTGTTTAATTCCGATTGAGGCAGGTAAGGCTCGCTTCTGAAGTGATTCGGAATCCGGCTAGCCAGCCTCTCGGCTGTTATTTTCTTATCTCCGCCACTCCTGAAGCCACTTGTGAAGCCAAGGTACTGTTACTCTTATTTCCCTACTACTCCGCATCTTTATTCAAGTTTAAAGGTGCTAGCCGGTTCTCAAAAATCTGCCCACATAATCTGCTGGAAAAGACCCTCTGGATAAAATATCCTGACAAATATATAACCCCAATTTTGCTTCTCTCTTTCTCACTGAGACCATATGGATGTTTCCAGATATTAGCGGTCAAGAGGCTATCAGGACATTTACCAAGTTAAGATATGCCACTTGGTCCTTAAGTGTTCTCACATATATACAAAGTTTCTTCTATCTAGCCTGTGGCCCCCATAGCGTCTTCTGTTAAATCACCAAAGGCAATCCTATTACTTTGAAATTTAAAAAGACAAGAATGCAGAAGGACTTGCTCTGAATCTTGTTGCTCAAAAAGACATTTTTTCTTTTTTTTTTGCAAAAGGCGCATCCTTGATCGCGTAAAACTACCATCCAATAAAAGGCGCATCCTTGATCGTGTAAAAACACCATCGGATAAAAGGCGCATCCTTGATCATGTAAAAACAGCAATAAAAGGACTCATTGGACAGCCTGGCAGGTGACGTCTTAAGCAACATGGCGCATCCGAGATCGAGTAAAAACGTCAGCCAATACAAGGACTCATTTGATAGCTTGGCATATCAATAAGAAACTTATTTATATTTTAGAAACTAGTATGTGTCTATATTGCTAGCTATGAATGTCACGCTAGATAACGTAATACTGTGATATATGAAATATAATCCATTATTGAAAATAAGGAGATATTTCAGTAGAAGCAGAGGATTATTAACTAAACTATTTAGCAAGCAGCATGGTTTAAATAGACATGAAAACAACATTTTAGGTTACACGATTATGTACGACATTGCAATTTGAAATACATTGTAACAATAAATGCAAATCTTTGGATTATTGTGTTTCATGTCCCTTTAACTGAGAAATAATGCTAGGAGATGCATTTGGAAAATAGGGATGTGTTATATATTATATGTTAAAGGGACAGTCAACACCAGAAATGTTGTTGTTTAAAAATAAAGAGAATCCCTTTATTACCCATTCCCCATTTTTGAACAACCAACACAGTTATATATTAATATACTTTTTACTTCTGTTATTATCTTGTATCTAAGCTTCTGCTGACGGCCCCCTTATTTCAGTTCTTTTGATAGACATGCAGTTTAGCCAATCAGTGCTCACTCCTAGGTCACTTTACGTGCATGAGCTCAATGTTATCTATATGAAACATGTGAACTAATGCCTTCTAGTAGTCAAAATGTATTCAGATTAGAGGCAGTCTTCAAGGTCGAAGAAATTAGCATATGAACCTCCTAGTTTTAGTTTTCAACTAAGAATACCAAGAGAACAAAGCAAAATTGTTGATAAAAGTAAATTGGGAAGTTGTTTAAAATAGCATGTAACAATAATGACACATGTATTGATCAAACGTGTCACTTATTCAAGTTGAAATATGGTCAGCCTACCTATAGCCATATATCGTAGGATAATTAAAGTGAAAAAATAATAAGAGAAAGATATTAATCATCTAAAATATGCGCATTACACACAGTGATTGATTTGGTTACACTACTACAATAAGATCTAAGTGAAATTGGAATACATGTGCTGTCAACATTCAAATAAGAGTCTTTTTAAAATAAGATTATATGTCCTTGTTCATGTAAAAAGGACAAAAACCCATTAGAAATGCAGATCCATTCCTCAACAATTGTGGTCAGCATCACTTAAAGGGACATGAAATACAAAAAATTCAGTTTCAGGATTCACAGAGAGGATACTATTTACAGCAAATTACAACTTTACAGAGATTATCTCATTCTATCAATCCTGGGATCATTTGTTAAAGGTGCATCAATTCACGAATAGTTTACAAATGAACACATGGATGTGAAATTAAAAATATACATATATATATATACAAACAGCAAGATATATATATAGAGATTTAGAAATTCATTCCTATGCTAATCATAATCTTGCAAAGATAAAGCTTTAGGAAAAGTATATCAAGAAAATGAATCTAATTAAATTGGAGATGTAAATATTAAAGTCATTTACAATTGTATTAGATCAATGATTCAGGAAAGACCATTATTTGGTTTCAGGTCCCTTTAAGGATTAACCACATAAACTATAGATTTCAATCAATTACATGAATAAAGAGGACAAAGAATCGTGGAATGACATGGTTTTTTTTTTATTATGTCATAAAACATAAACAACGTTGACCAAAAACATGTTGAAACATCTGAAAAATTGCAGACATTTGACAAGGTAAAAGAGTGCATCATAGTCCTTGAAGGGAGTTGACAAGGGCCAACACAGCCCCATTGGAGCCATTTGACAAGGTAAAAGAGTGCATCACAGTCCTTGGAGGGAGTTGACAAGGGCCAACACAGCCCCATTGGAGCCATTTAACAAGGTAAAAGAGTGCATCACAGTCCTTGGAGGTAGTTGACAAGGGCCAACACAGCCCCATTGGAGCCATTTGATAAGATAAAAGAGTGCATCACAGTCCTTGGAGGGAGTTGACAAGGGCCAACAAAGGTCAGCACAGCCCCATTGGAGCCATTTGACAAGGTAAAAGAGTGCATCACAGTCCTTGGATGGAGTTGACAAGGGCCAACAAAGGCCAGCACAGCCCCATTGGAGCCATTTGAAAAGGTAAAAGAGTGCATCACAGTCCTTGAATGGAGTTGACAAGGGCCAACACAGCCCCATTGGAGCCATTTGACAAGGTAAAAGAGTGCATCACAGTCCTTGGAGGGAGTTGACAAGGGCCAACACAGCCCCATTGGAGCCATTTGACAAGGTAAAAGAGTGCATTACAGTCCTTGGAGGGAGTTGACAAGGGCCAACACAGCCCCATTGGAGCCATTTGACAAGGTAAAAGAGTGCATCACAGTCCTTGGAGGGAGTTGAAAAGGGCCAACAAAGGCCAGCACAGCCCCATCGGAGCCATTTGACAAGGTAAAAGAGTGCACCACAGTCCTTGGATGGAGTTGACAAGGGCCAACAAAGGCCAGCACAGCCCCATTGGAGCCATTTGACAAGGTAAAAGAGTGCATCACAGTCCTTGGATGGAGTTGACAAGGGCCAACACAGCCCCATTGGAGCCATTTGACAAGGTAAAAGAGTGCATCACAGTCCTTGGAGGGAGTTGACAAGGGCCAACAAAGGCCAGCACAGCCCCATTGGAGCCATTTGACAAGGTAAAAGAGTGCATCACAGTCCTTGGAGGGAGTTGACAAGGGCCAACACAGCCCCATTGGAGCCATTTGACAAGGTAAAAGAGTGCATCACAGTCCTTGGAGGGAGTTGACAAGGGCCAACAAAGGCCAGCACAGCCCCATTGGAGCCATTTGACAAGGTAAAAGAGTGCAACAGGCACAACAAAAATCAACTTTAACAAAAGGCCAAATGGCAAAAATATAAAACAAAACAGTAACATGTGGACGGAAGAATCTTATGTGCGACCTTGGAGCATCTCCAGATCCTCCACTTACTGGGCATCACCTTCACTGTCCTGTGCATGCTCAGCTCCAGATTCAAACATTGACTCTACACGCCTTATATGTAGTAGAGTCGAATGCTGAACCTGTAGCTGGGTATGAATGGTGTCATGCATCCTTCCCAGGAACAGCGAGTTCCTCAACACGGCCTGCTCTATACGTGCTAGAGTTTCTAGCATGAGCCAGGTTGAGTCACAACCTAAAAGAAAGAAATATAAAAATATTAATGATAATTACACAGCATAATATTTATTAATCAAATATACATTGTGATAAGAGAAATCATTCTTAAAATAAAATATTCAATATTGTTTATTTACACATGAAATATGTTCTTCTGACATAAACCATTCTCCCCTTTAATTTGTTTACAATTATCCACTTTTCCAGCTTGAGTGTATTAATATTTTAAAAATTATTTCCATTGTCCTCACATTGTAAATTTAAATAGTTTATTTATCCTGTGGTATCCACACCTATCCTTAAAGCTTTTGGCATTGAGGCCAAGCTGTGTAAACACAGCAAGCAGAAGAAATTACACTCCCACTGGGTTAGAGAAGAGATAAGGTAAGAAAAAGTTATATTTCTATTGTTCTATCCAAGTAGTGGTGATTGGTATATGGAGTGATATGATATTAAAGGGACACTGAACCCAAATATTTTCTTTCGTGATTCAGAAAGAGCATGAAATCTTTTTCAAATTTTTAATTTACTCCTATTATCAAATCTAATTCATTCTCTTGGTATCTTTATTTTAAATGCAAGAATGTAATGTTATATTTAGGACCATTTTTGGTGATCAACCTTGGTTGTCCCTGCTGATTGGTGGATAAATTAATCCACCAATAAAAAGAAAATTCTTTCCAGAGTTCACAATATTTATAAAAATTAGATGCCTTTCAACATAAAAATAAAGATAGCAAGAGAATGAAAACAAAATGATAAGAGGAGTAAATTATAAAGTTGATTAACATTGCATGCTCTATTTGAATCACACACAAAAAAAAATTGGGTTCAGTGTCCCTTTAAATATGTTATAATGTTGATTTAGAATGATATTTACAGCTGTGCCTGGGAAGGAACGATCTGCCACCTTGGACAATGAAGGTTGGGATAGGGGGGAGGGATGGGATTGGGCTGGCGAGGGCTGGGGTGCCACTCTGGGGGAGCCCATACAGCTGGGGATTCTTGGGCCTGGTGAGTTGGGGACTGGGCAGGTCGGGAAACTGTACGGGCCAAAATACGGGGAGAGCAGCGAACGGGGAATTTCCTTTGAGGGATAGGCCTGGAGGAATGGGAAGGGTCGGGAGGGTCTTCTGTCTGGGCAGGGGCCTGGGGAGGGTCTTGGGCAGGGGCCTGGGCAGGGGCTTCTACAAGGGGAGGGTCCTGGGCAGGGGCTTCTACAAGGGGAGGGGCGGGAAAAGTATGCCCAGAAGTGGAGGTTCCATCTGAAATATATAATAAAATATATATTAACATCTCATACATCATGAAATCAAAGCAAGGCATTTCAACATGATTATGTTTTATATATACTTAGAAGTGGTTTGGAATTTATAAACAATGATGACATAAGGCTATGGTATGCATATAGGCACTCAGATGAATAGCAATGACTTTCTGTACAATACGACGATGATTATTGTGGTTTGGCATGGAATATGCATGTGACATCATGATGTCATTAATTAAAAATCAGACATAAATAAAATTAGAATACAAGCATATGTTCATGCTGCATGATATGGAAAGGGGGGCAGTAGTGTATTCTAAAAGAAAATGAATAATACTTTTTAAAGTGCCAAAGCTGTAGACTTTGATTTTCTTCAAGAGAATGTTTACAAAAAATAATACATGTTTGATACATGTTAGATAGCTTTCACATACCATCAGACTCCATGGCCGCCTCTTCCTCCTTCATCACACATGTTACATCAATATCTGTAAAGCATAACATGTTGTGTACACGTTAAAGGGACAGTCTACACCAGAATTGTTATAGTTTTAAAAGATAGATAATCCCTTGTTTACCCATTCCCTAGTTTTGCATAACCAACACAGTTATATTTATATATTTTTTACCTCTGTGATTATCTTGTATCTAAGCCTCTGCAGACTGCCCCTTTATTTGTTCTTTTGATAGACTTGCAGTTTAGCCAATCAGTGATGGCTCCCAGGTAACTTCACGTGCACGAGCACAGTGTTATCTATAAGAAAAACATGAACTAACACCCTCTAGTGGTGAAAAACCTGTTAAAATGCATTCTTATGAGGCGGCCTTCAAGGTCTAAGAAATTAGCACATGAACCTCCTAGGTTAAGCTTTCAACTAAGAATACCAAGAGAACAAAGAAAAATTGGTGATAAAAGTAAATTGGAAAAATGTTTAAAATTGCATGCCCTATCTGAATCATGAAAGTTTTTTTTTTACTAGACTGTCCCTTTAATATCAGATATTATAACATATGTTACTGTTGCTCCAAGACACACATCAATGTTGCATTAAAGATATACTGAGTTATGATTTACATCATTTTGATGGAGCATACAAATGACATTAGATTTGTTATTCTCAATGAGTAAGAATTTAATTTTAGTGTTTGTATTTTTTATAAATTCACAAAAGAACATTGAGTTCAAGAGTACATGGAACATTTGAGAGTTCTCATGTGTGTATCACTTCATGATTGTTGTCCAAATTTATAATAAAAACAAACATATGTTATCCATCTTCTGAAGAACAAAGGTGAAGACTAATAAGCTTTGAGATCTTAATCTTTCAATATTAAAATAAAATCGATATATAATCATAGGACTACATTATATGTTTTAGTCAAATGTAATGCTTCATCAGAATCATGATCATAATATAGATTCCAAATACACCTTCAATGACATATGAATGAGTCAATGGACTTACCAGAATGCTTTAAAGGCATCTCAGCATCGGTGCTGGATCCCCCTGGGCTCCCCACAACAATTAGATCTATGAATGAGATAGATATCTATAAGTGAACACAGTTTGGACATCACTAAATCACCTCATTATAGATTTTTCTGAATGATATACTAAGAAATGTGAAGAATAGAGCACTAATCTGAAGAATAAATGCATGAGTGAATCAAGGTGATTCAGAATAAAAAGATGTCTTTAACATATGTTTAATTTCTGACTATATTAGACAGACAATTCATCTCATATGATTCTATTGCATATCTAAATATACCCATTGATCAATGTTTTTAAAAGAATAAACAGAAACAACATTTGGAATAAAAACTGGTGACAAATCGAACCCAAGACATGTGTCACATCGATCCATTTGTGCAATGTACAGTAATCTTGTTTAGGACACAACACATATTGATCACAATGCAAAACAGAATTTATTAATCAAAATATGTAATCATGGTGCTGTTAGAGTATGCTTATATGTATAAAGTAAGTCCAAGAGTGAAGATTTGATTTAGATATCAATATTGTTTCATCCAAACAATGTAAGGATGAATGAATCTATTGATTTTTAAAGGGACACTGACCTAAATTTTGAAAAACATTGATTTAAAACGAAAAGTCAAATTTTTTTGAAATTTTACATTTACTCCTATTCTAAATTTGTCTTTGTTTTTTTTTTTTTTTAATGCAGCTAAGCAATTGTTTGTTTCATTAAATAATGCTCGTTGAAGGTATCCACCAATTAGCAAGAACAACCCAGGTTGGTCACCAAAAATGGACCTGCAGCTAAAATTACATTCTTGCTTTTCAAACCAAGAGAATTATGAAAATATGATTATAGGAGTAAATAATAAAGTTGATTAATATTGCATGCTCTATCTGAATGACAACAGAAATAATATGTGGTAAGTGTCCCTTTAATATTTAAATATCTTAATTTGACAATGTCGCTGTTAATGAATTGTCGAGTCCATATGTTGATGTAATGAATGGTATTGAGCATGCAATTACAATAAAATATGTAATTCAAGGATATCATCAAAATTCTTTAATTATCCTCTCTTAAAGGGACATGAAGCTCAAAATGTGTAATTGGATTAATTTTTAAATAAAATCCAGCCTGTGATTTTAAGAAATTTGTGAAAATCACGTGTCTAAATCCGTAAATTGAAAAGTTTGTTTTCATGTCCCTTAAATGATAACAACCCAAAAATGTATGTAATGTATATTTTTCAAATAGAAACATGCAAAATGTGTGATTGTTGTCAAAATATATCCAAAAAATGTCAAGCACTACACAGGGGCAGAATAGAAATTGGCCATGAAACTAATCTTACAGTAAAATGAAGATATCAAGAATATAAGGGATAGCTTCAAATCGTCATAATTTTACATTTGTACTACAATGTAATCCAAATTTTGATTTGGGATTCTTAATTTAAAATAACAAGAAAAAAGATCAAATTCTCTTTTCTTGTTATTTTAAATTAAGAATCCCAAATCAAAATTTATAAATATCGATAAATGTGAATGTATTATGTTATGTAATGTTATGTCCATGTTTCTAAGATACATTGAAATTAAAATGAGACATACCATACTCTGACGAACCCTGGCCTGAGGGTCCAGCACCAACATCCATATCTGTAAAATATTCAATGAGGATTGGATCTCATTAATACAAATCAGGCCATGTAGAAAAACAACTTTAAAATAAATTTACATTGACAAACTAATAATCTATTTTTATTCACATGAGTTCATTGTTTCCTCAAGTAATGTCTCAATAAATCGATCCTGTATTCTTATTTTCCAAACTTTATGTTCTTGACTGTAGCTTTAATTCATTTGTTGTCTTCTTGCATTATCATCAATTTATATCGATATTTCATTGTTTATTATTTTGATCTTGCTAGTATAGTTTTTATAATGTAGAAGATTGTAAATAAGGATACTGTATTCTTCCCATATATACTAATTAACGTATACATTTGACCAACATATGTGTAAAGAAATGCCAGTTACAGCAAACACATGGTCACGTGTGTGCGCAATTCTATCTTTCGTGATCATTGCGCAATGATTCTATGCGGAATTACGCATCCGTGAACCTAAATTAATTTTGATAGAGTAGTGTGCTGAGTATCATTTCATAAAGACTTAAAATATTTTTTAAATTGGGTGTATTACGAGATTGAAATCGTATATTTGTTAATAATGAACAATAACAAATAATATTTATAACTGGGTTATGATTCTATAGTCAATGTATGAAATGGCGGATGATAGGGATTTCACGGATGCCCAATTCCATTTTCACTCTGTGACGCATATTCTGGAGAGCGCAAGAAACATCACTCCTATTTCATGTGTGACGAATCTAAAATCAGATATCTGAACATCATATGTAGCGTATGTTGTGAGATCTATATAGGTTGAATATATGACTATATACACATTTCTTAAAAGTCTAATCAAATATTAATATATTATATAAAGTAGGATATTTACCTTGTTCAGTCTCTAGTTCAACTCCTCCCAGGACCCCGGACGGAGAAGCAGCTGCACTGGCCCCTGGATCCGGAGTTTGTGATCCAGCAGCTGTGAGGGAAGAAGAAGAGGCCGAGGATGGAGAAGATCGAAATCTGCTGGGGACCCGGAGACTGAGAAGGTCGCATAAAGTGACCTCATAAGCGAGTAGGTAGAGTTTCCGTTCTGGATCATCTTTCTTTCCATCTCTTTTACGGGCTTGTACCCACTCCCTTATGAGGTTGACTTTTTTGTGCAGACGCAACCTCATATCTCCGAACCTCCACATGATCTGATCCTGGCTCCTCTGGACGCCCTTCACCAATTGAACCTTATTGGTGATTGACTCCCAGAGGGCCTTCTTAACAATCACATCTGTCGACTTCTTCTTGTTCCCAAACAGCTGCGGATAAAACATCTGGACGGCGTTGACCAGTGCAGCACTCTCCGACTTGGCGAACCTGGGAGGTGTCATGCCTGCTGGGTTGTCAAATATATTTTAATAATAATAATAATAATAATATACTGCCTGCATGCATTAGAGAACTGACAAAGATGGCAACGTGTAATGGACTTTTATATGGTGAAGTACAATTTTGAAATATTGTTATCATGTCTGTGAGAGCATCCTGACTCAAGTTATGTTTGTGTGATGCACTCTGATTGGTTGTTCCTTAATATTTCATATCTTAGTAACTTACATACACATACCTCCTGGTGGTGCTGTTACTACATTTTTCATGTAGACTTATTTGTAACTCATAGGGCTGTTATGCAGATATGTGTGACACAGATTTAATATACGTGATCCGTTAAATATTAATGTTTCAATTATCTTAAAAATCTAATACTGTCACATTATTAAATGTTGTAGACATTTCTAGGTTTAATATCGTTCTGTTTCTTTAATACAAATACGTTCGATTAATACACATTTAACATTGTATGTATTTATTGATCATTAAATCAATTTCGTGACTTATTGTGAAGTATTGACATTGCTCTATTAAATGTATTTATAATGCACATCGATTGTGTGCTAGTGAGTGGCATTAGACTAGAATGTGTAAAGATGCAAATCTCGTGTTGCAAGATACGTTTCCCACGCAACATTTCTGAAATGCCTAATTTCTGGTTCTAATGTCCGGAACTTGGATAATCTGTTTATAAATGTTAAACTACACGTTTGTTTCTTATAAGTAAATAAAGCTCGAGCTTGCATTTGTCTGAAATGCTCACATATGTTATTGTGCAATGATGTCTTTAATTTTTAAAAAGACATTACAACCAAATATTTAATAAAAATGATCTGGAGAGAGAATAAATGTTTATACTTTAAAATGTAACTCAATTTATCTTTTGATTTAGATATCCTTAACAGAAGAAATTGCAATGCACATGGTTGAGCCAATCACATAAGGCATCTCTGTACATCCACCAATTTTCATCTACTGAGCCTATCTCGATATGCTTTTCAAGAAAAGTATGTCAAGATAATGAGATAATAGAAGTAAAAGAATAATGTTAAAAAAGAGAACACTCTTTTTAAATCGCAAAAGGATATTTTGTGTTCATGTCCCTTTGAGTAGATATTTTTCAATAATGCTTGAAAGATCATAAACCTATGCACCTCCCTTTCTCAAACTTAGTATAACATGTGACTAAAGCATATTTATATTACCTTCTGGATTGTTTTCCCCACTGTGAATGAAATATATTCTAATGGCTGTATTTAGCCATCTTCAGCTTAAAGGGACATTAAGCTATATGTTCTTTACTGATTTTAATGGATAATAGAATATTAAAACAACTTCATATTTAGTTTTATTCTCTCATTAGCTTTTTAAAATTTATATTCTTGGCTGAAAAGCATAGCTAGATAGGCTCTTTTGATGCTGATTGATGGTTGCACATAGATGCCTTACGTCATTATCTAAGCCATGTGCATTGATATTTATTTATTAAAGGATATTTAAAGACTGAATATGATTAGATAATAGTACATTAAAATGTGGTTTTAATTAAATTTGTATTGTCTATAATTCAATAACTGATATATTTTTGGAATGTCCCTTTAAGGACCAAACCATTAGGAATATGTGGAGTTAGCATTGTAGGAATAAACTAAAGGGGAATGAAAATACATATAGATATGTGATATCTAACCAAGAGGTAAGATGAATAATTTTTGGAAATTATATTACAAACTAGCTGTAGTTAAATGACCCTTCAAATGACTCCACTAGAACAGAAAAGTAATCAATATGGCATACAATAACTAGTTTGCGCTAATATGAAATTATCTGACTTAACATTTTAAAAATATTTTAAACATATAAAATAATTTTTAAACTATATTTATTATAATAATGTTTTTGGATACCTAAGGAAGATACAAGATATTATAAAACAAATTGAACATTCAACTACACTGTCACTTTAATATAAGTTAACCACTTTTCTTTCTTAAAAGTGAAAAGAACAAAGTTGTTATGTCGAATTCAGACTGCATATCTTCATAAACATTTTCAAATTTTACCATCTATAAATTACACAATAAAAGCATCAATGGATTTAACTCCAAATTATTTTATAAAAGATACTTGAGTTTAACATTATCTGAATAAGTGGATTTTAGATTATTAATTCAATCCATGAGGCAAAATTTTATCAGGCATGTGCTTGTCAAATAGACAACTAACAGTCATGGGAGTCTATTATTTTTTTACTTGTCAGATTGGATGTATATATTTGTTATAGTCTGTTTGTTAAAAAGATGATTTAAAAAAAAAAAAGATTTAGTATGAAAAAATATTTATTGACAATAAATTAAATTAAATTTGAAGAAAAAAAAAAGTGTAATTCATCACAGATGAAACTCTGAAAAAAAAAAGAAAAATATAAACAGTATGTATATATAAGTGATTTGCGAGATGTCAATATTGTACGCGTCCCATTAAAATCGCACTAATAATTCCGAACTTCCGGCTGTCATCTGTAGTATTGTATATATAAGTGATTGGCGAGATGTCAATATTGTACGCGTCCCATTAAAATCGCACTAATAATTCCGAACTTCCGGCTGTCATCTGTAGTATTGTATATATAAGTGATCGGTGAGATGTCAATATTGTACGCGACCCTTTAAAATCGCCATAATAATGATGTTCCAAACTGTCGTTTACGTATATGTAGTATTGTAGTATTGAGTGCTAAAGTTCTGAAAGGGGCGGTACAGTCCTAAAGCTGTAATGTGTATGGTTGAAGCTTCTAATGACGTCATCATATTATCAACCTGCCTGTGTAGTTATGAAATCCTCATTGTGTTGTTGTATTTTACTACATTGTTATTGTGTGCTGATTAAAAAGATAAATGTGTGCTTTGTGGTTGTGTGATGCGTGTTATGTACATCTATACGTATGTATTGTGATTGTCTCCCACATATGCTGACTTCTATAAAGCAGTCTAGCATTGTTGTTCCTTCCCAAAAAGTGACATCTGTAATATTTTATAGTGATGTTCTTATTGTACGTAATTCCTAATGGTATATTGTGAGCGAATCATGATGTTAAAGGGACATTAAAATCCCTATTTTATGTTTCATGATTCATAGAGAGAATGTAATTGTTTTCCCAACATCATATGAATGCACATGTTTGAGTGAATGCTAAAAGTAAAGTATGTGCATCCATGAATGATCATGTGTTAAGCCTATGTAGATATGCTGTTGATG
>NC_069505.1:537713454-537725954 GCF_027579735.1 Bombina bombina | reverse complement strand
CTCATAAAAGCATAGCCAGCGTTATTTCCAAGCAGCAATACTCATTTCCTAAACACGGTTAGATCGTCATGATACACACAACATTGCGTTAGAATAGTAATGTCTTATATTTTCAAATCATGCCTTCAGTGATTTACACCTATATATTTCCCAAAGTCACTGGCAACATAGGGCAGAAGTATCAAATGCTTTTTTTGTGACCGTATTAAGGTCCATGTACTAAACTACAGTGAAGTATATACGACCTTATTTACTTGTTCAAAACATTGATAGCCTTAGCTAGCACTGGATGCGTCCTCTTTTCTTCTTAGGCTCCAGCCTTAATTTACTGTGTTGGGCTTGTAGCCGCAGACATCTCCATGCGTGTGGTCAGTAGGCTGTGTAGATAGCGTGCACCACGTACACTGGTCGGCTTAGCCAATGCTACATTTTACTCTGCAAGATATGGCTGCAGTTATGTCAACTACCCTCACTGAGGTATTATCTAAACTGCCAGATTTGCAGGGTAAACGCAGTAGGCCAGGTATTAACGTAAATACTGAACCCTCTGATGCTTTAGTAGCCATTTCCGATGTACCCTCACAATGCTCTGAATTGGGGGTTAGGGAATTATTATCTGAGGGAGAACTTTCAGATTCAGGAAATGTGTTACCTCAGACAGATACGGACTTAGCGTCCTTTAAATTTAAACTTGAACACCTTCGCCTGTTGCTCAGGGAGGTCCTAGCGACTCTGGATGATTGTGAACCTATTACAATTCCTCCAGAAAAATTATGTAAAATGGATATATATCTAGAAGTTCCTACTTACACTGATGTTTTTCCGGTTCCCAAAAGAATTTCGGAAATTATTAAAAAGGAATGGGATAGACCAGGTATACCGTTCTCTCCCCCTCCTAATTTTAAGAAAATGTTTCCCATATCAGATACCATCAAGGATTCCAGGCAAACGGTCCATAAGGTGGAGGGAGCAATATCTACTCTAGCTAAGCGTACAACTATACCTATTGAGGACAGTTGTGCTTTCAAAGACCCTATGGATAAAAAATTAGAGGGTCTTCTAAAGAAATTATTTATTCACCAGGGTTTCTTGTTACAACCTGCTGCCTGCATTGTTCCAGTAACTACGGCGGCGGATTTCTGGTTTGACGCCCTTGAGGAGTCTCTGAAAGTAGAGACGCCCCTAGACGACATTTTGGACAGAATTAAAGCTCTCAAATAGCTAATTCTTTTATCACAGATGCTGCTTTCCAGATTACTAAATTAGCAGCAAAAAATGCAGGCTTTGCCATATTGGCGCACAGAGCGCTATGGTTAAAATCGTGGTCTGCTGATGTATCGTCAAAGTCTAAACTGTTAACTATTCCTTTCAAGGGTAAGACCCTATTCAGCCCTGAATTGAAGGAAATCATTTCAGACATTACTGGAGGTAAGGGTCATGCCCTACCTCAAGACATTAATTTTCGTTCCTTTCGAAATTTCAAATGAGTACCCTCTGCTTTCCCTTCCTCTACTAAACAGGAAGGAAATTTTGCTCAATCTAAGTCTGTCTGGAGACCTAACCAGACCTGGAATAAGGGTAAACAAGCCAAAAAGCCAGCTGCTGCTACCAAGACAGCATGAAGGGGCAGCCCCCGATCCGGGAACGGATCTAGTAGGGGACAGCCTTCCTCTCTTTGCTCAGGCCTGGGCAAGAGATGTGCAGGATCCCTGGGCATTAGAAATTGTGACCCAGGGGTATCAACTGGAATTCAAAAATTTTCCCCCAAGAGGGAGATTTCATCTTTCACTTTTGTCTGTAGACCAGACAAAAAGAGAGGCGTTCTTACACTGTGTAAAAGACCTCTATACCATGGGAGTAATTTGTCCTGTTCCAAAACTGGATCAGGGACAGAAGTTTTTACTAAAACCTTTTTGTGGTTCCCAAAAAAGAGGGAACTTTCAGACCTATTTTAGATTTAAAATGTCTAAACAAATTTCTCAGAGTCCCATCGTTCAAGATGGAGACTATACGAACAATCTTACCAATGATCCAGGAGGGTCAATACATGACTATTTCTTCTGCTCGAAGAGTTTCTGAGCTTTCTGCATTACAATGTGATTCGCCTTATCTTATCTTTCATTCTGATAAGGTGGTTTTGCATACTAAACCTGGATTTCTTCCTAAGGTTGTTTCAAATAAGAATATTAATCAGGAAATTGTTGTTCCTTCCTTGTGTCCTAATCCTTCTTCTAAGAAGGAACGTCTGTTACATAACTTGGACGTGGTTCATGCCTTGAAGTTTTACTTACAAGCGACCAAGGATTTCCGTCAAACATCTTCTCTATTCATTGTTTATTCTGGAAAGCATAGGGGTCAAAAAGCTACGGCTACCACTCTTTCTTTTTGGCTGAAAAGCATAATCCACCTGGCATATGAGACTGCTGGACAGCAGCCTTCTGAAAAGATTACGGCTCATTCTACTAGAGCTGTGGCTTCCACATGGGCTTTTAAAAATGATGCTTCTGTGGAACAGATTTGTAAGGCTGCGACTTGGTCACCTCTGCACCTTTTAGCTTTTCCTTTCTCTCCCTATATCTCCGGTCGAATGACTGAGGGGAGGAGTTAGGGGAGGAGCTATGTAACAGCTCTGCTGTGGTGCTCTTTGCCACTTCCTGTTAGCAGGAAGTTAATATCCCTCCTAACAGGAACAAATATTCCTGCTAACAGGAAGTGGCAAAGAGTACCACAGCAGAGCTGTTACATAGCTCCTCCCCTAACTCCTCCCCCCAGTCATTCGACTGGAGATATAGGAAGAGAAAGGAAAAGCTAAAAGGTGCAGAGGTGACTGAAGTTTTGAAAAATAAAATAAATCCTGTCTTAAAATGACAGGGTGGGCCGTGGACTCGGCATATTGTAAAAGAAATTCATTTATCAGGTAAGCATAAATTTCTTTTTTTTTTACAAGATATGCAGAGTCCACAGGTTTCATCCTTACTTGTGGGATACCAATACCAAAGCTTTATTACACGGATGAAAGGGAGGGACAAGACAGGAACCTAAACGGAAGGCACCACTGCTTGAAGAACCTTTCTCCCAAAAATAGCCTCAGAAGAAGCAAAAGTATCAAATTTGTAAAATTTGGAAAAAGTATGAAGGGAGGACCAAGTCGCAGCCTTACAAATCTGTTCAACAGAAGCATCATTTTTAAAAGCCCATGTGGAAGCCACAGCTCTAGTAGAATGAGCTGTAATCTTTTCAGGAGGCTGCTGTCCAGCAGTCTCGTATGCACGGCGGATGATGCTTTTCAGCCAAAAAGAAAGAGAGGTAGCCGTAGATTTTTGACCCCTACGCTTTCCAGAATAAACAGTGAATAGTGAAGATGTTTTACAGAAATCCTTGGTCGCTTGTAAGTAAAACTTCAAGGCACGAACCAAGTCCAAGTTATGTAACAGACGTTCCTTCTTAGAAGAAGGATTAGGACACAAGGAAGGAACAACAATTTCCTGATTAATATTCTTATTTGAAACAACCTTAGGAAGAAATCCAGGTTTAGTACGCAAAACCACCTTATCAGAATGAAAGATAAGATAAGGCAAATCCTATTGTAATGCAGAAAGCTCAGAAACTCTTCGAGCAGAAGAGATAGCAACTAAAAACAACACTTTCCAAGATAACAGCTTAATATCTATGGAATGCATGGGTTCAAACGGAACCCCTTGAAGAACATTAAGAACTAAATTCAGACTCCATGGCGGAGCAACAGGTTTAAGCACAGGCTTGATTCTGATTAAAGCCTGACAAAAAGACTGAACATCTGGGACATCCACCAGACACTTGTGTAATAAAACTGACAAAGCAGAAAATGTGCCCTTTTAAAGAACTAGCAGATAACCCCTTCTCTAATCCTTCTTGGAGAAAGGACAAAATCCTAGGAATCCTAAACTTACTCCATGAGTAGCCCTTGGATTCGCACCAATAAAGATATTTACGCCATATCTTATGGTAAATCTTTCTAGTGACAGGCTTGTAAGCCTGAATCAGAGTATCAATGACCTCTCTTTTGCGCTCTCTCCCTCCTCTCTTTTGCGCTCTCTCCCCCCTCTCTTTTGCACTCTCTCCCCCTCTCTTTTGCGCTCTCACCCCCCTCACTTTTGCGCTCTCTCCCCCCTCTCTTTTGCGCTCTCTCCCCCCTCTCTTTTGTGCTCTCTCCCCCTCTCTTTTGTGCTCTCTCCCCCCCTTCCTTTTGTGCTCGCTCTTCCCCTCTCTCTTTTGTGCTCTCTCCCCCCTCTCTTTTGTGCTCTCTCCCCCTCTCTTTTGCGCTCTCTCCCCCTCTCTTTTGCGCTATCTCCCCCTCTCTTTTGCGCTCTCTCCCCCCTCTCTTTTGCGCTCTCTCCCCCCTCTCTTTGTGCTCTCTCCCCCCTTTCTTTTGCGCTCTCTCCCCCTCTCTCTTTTGTGCTCTCTCCCCCTCTCTCTTTTGTGCTCTCCCCCCCTCTCTTTTGTGCTCTCTCCCCCCTCTCTTTTGTGCTCTCTCCCCCTCTCTTTTGTGCTCTCTCCCCCCTCTCTTTTGCTCACACTCCCACTCTCTTTTGTTCACTCTCCCTCCTCTCTTTTGCTGTCTCTCTCCCCCCCCTCTCTTTATCCTCCCTCTTCTGCTCTCTCTATCCCATTCTTTTTAGAGTTCTCTGTCTCAATCACTCACTGTGCACTCACCCGGCATCTGGACTCACCCAGCCCCACCCACGCCCCGCCCTGCCCCGCCCACGTCACGCCCGGGCACCAGCCACCCGCACCCGCTGGCCACGTCCTGTCCTCCACACGTGACGCCAGGAGGAAGACAGTTAGAAGGCCAGGTGTGTTTGTCCTCGTGCACAGTCTCTACTGCGCATGACAGCTTCATACAAACACACTTGGCCTTTTATTATATAGGATATATATATATATACACACATGTATGTATCATTTATATATATATATATATATATATATATACAGGGAGTGCAGAATTATTAGGCAAATGAGTATTTTGACCACATCATCCTCTTTATGCATGTTGTCTTACTCCAAGCTGTATAGGCTCGAAAGCCTACTACCAATTAAGCATATTAGGTGATGTGCATCTCTGTAATGAGAAGGGGTGTGGTCTAATGACATCAACACCCTATATCAGGTGTGCATAATTATTAGGCAACTTCCTTTCCTTTGGCAAAATGGGTCAAAAGAAGGACTTGGCAGGCTCAGAAAAGTCAAAAATAGTGAGATATCTTGCAGAGGGATGCAGCACTCTTAAAATTGCAAAGCTTCTGAAGCGTGATCATCGAACAATCAAGCGTTTCATTCAAAATAGTCAACAGGGTCGCAAGAAGCGTGTGGGAAAACCAAGGCACAAAATAACTGCCCATGAACTGAGAAAAGTCAAGCCTGCAGCTGCCAAGATGCCACTTGCCACCAGTTTGGCCATATTTCAGAGCTGCAACATCACTGGAGTGCCCAAAAGCACAAGGTGTGCAATACTCAGAGACATGGCCAAGGTAAGAAAGGCTGAAAGACGACCACCACTGAACAAGACACACAAGCTGAAACGTCAAGACTGGGCCAAGAAATATCTCAAGACTGATTTTTCTAAGGTTTTATGGACTGATAAAATGAGAGTGAGTCTTGATGGGCCAGATGGATGGGCCCGTGGCTGGATTGGTAAACGGCAGAGAGCTCCAGTCCGACTCAGACGCCAGCAAGGTGGAGGTGGAGTACTGGGTTGGGCTGGTATCATCAAAGATGAGCTTGTGGGGCCTTTTCTGGTTGAGGATGGAGTCAAGCTCAACTCCCAGTCCTACTGCCAGTTTCTGGAAGACACCTTCTTCAAGCAGTGGTACAGGAAGAAGTTTGCATCCTTCAAGAAAAACATGATTTTCATGCAGGACAATGCTCCATCACACGCATCCAAGTACTCCACAGCGTGGCTGGCAAGAAAGGGTATAAAAGAAGAAAATCTAATGACATGGCCTCCTTGTTCACCTTATCTGAACCCCATTGAGAACCTGTGGTCCATCATCAAATGTGAGATTTACAAGGAGGGAAAACAGTACACCTCTCTGAACAGTGTCTGGGAGGCTGTGGTTGCTGCTGCACGCAATGTTGATGGTGAACAGATCAAAACACTGACAGAATCCATGGATGGCAGGCTTTTGAGTGTCCTTGCAAAGAAAGGTGGCTATATTGGTCACTGATTTGTTTTTGTTTTGTTTTTGAATGTCAGAAATGTATATTTGTGAATGTTGAGATGTTATATTGGTTTCACTGGTAAAAATAAATAATTGAAATGGGTATATATTTGTTTTTTGTTAAGTTGCCTAATAATTATGCACAGTAATAGTCACCTGCACACACAGATATCCCCCTAAAATAGCTATAACTAAAAACAAACTAAAAACTACTTCCAAAACTATTCAGCTTTGATATTAATGAGTTTTTTGGGTTCATTGAGAACATGGTTGTTGTTCAATAATAAAATTAATCCTCAAAAATACAACTTGCCTAATAATTCTGCACTCCCTGTATATATATATATATATATATATATATATATATATATATATATATATAGACACAATTATATATAAATTGATGTTTTAATGTCCCTTCACCAGACCTAAAAAAAAGGAAGTGACTTTATAATGCAGTTAAAGAAGAGAAAATGTAACAGGATACACTCCGGGAATTGCTGGAGAAGGGGGTATGGTAAAAGTGGGTTATGGACATGTATGGTGAATATAACAATAAATATATAGCAATAAAAATAGTTTATCTATTTAAATATTAGCTATTAATATTTTATTCAACTAGTATCAAGAAAGGTCTTTAAATGTTTGTGTAACTGTATAATGTATTAAATTCATCTAATTGGAGGTGTGCTTGAGATGGATAGAGTACGCCATTTTTTAGTTTTTACCTATTTTAATTTTTAGACACTTAACATATACTTTGAGCTCCAGTTGTTTTAAAAAGACAAATATGACTTTTAATGAAACATCAACTATTTCAGTTTGAGCTGACAGTGTGTGTGTATGTGGGTGAGTGTGTGTATGTGTGTGTGTGTGTGTGTATGTGGGTGAGTGTGTGTATATGTGTGTATTTATGTGGGTGAGTGTGTATGTATGTGTGTGAGTATGTGTGTGTATGTGTGTTTGTGTGTGTGTATGTGTGTGGTATGTGTGTGTGTGTATGTATGTGTGTGTGTGTGTGTATGTGTGTGGTATGTGCGTGTATGTGCGTGTGTGTAAATAAATGTATAGCAATAACAATAGCTTATCTATTTAAATACTAGCTAATTCAATGGCTGATGACAGGGATGCATAAATAAGTAATTAATTTGAAAAACAAGCCCTTAATGGGAAGAACCTCTTTTCAAAACCTCTAATATAACGAAATTCTCACTCAATTTGTATTTTATAAATCAAAATATTAGTATTTTATTCAACTAGTATCAAGAAAGGTATTTAAATGTTTGTGTAACAGTATAATGTATTAAATTCATCTGATTGGAGGTGTATTTGAAAAGGATAGAGTAAACCATTTTTTAGTTTTTACCTCAGGCTGCTATTATTTTTTTGTTATTTTAGATTATTTTTTTTAGAATTTAATGTTAGGTTTTATTATTTTAATTGTAAATGATTGGGGTTAATTTATCTATCATACTACTACTATGTAACTATAGAGGAATACTATGTATCCTCACACTTATACTGCTACATAGTTTGTTTCCAGCAAAAACAAAGGGATGTACTAGCGCTAACAGCCTACTTGCAATATGCGTATATTGAATAGTGTAATAAAAATAAATATAAATAGTATGAACTAACAAATGTCCCAGATGGTGAATATCAACAGGTGACCAGTATCAAATGATAGACTGGTATTACACACAAGGTAAAACAATACTTGTATCCTAAGATGTTGTAGGAATCCCAAACCGCTCTGGCGTTGCAGCACCAGGATTGAAGAAAACGTTTGGTAACAGGTCCCTTAGGAAAGCTGTGATGAGAAAAAGACAAACAGAGCTCACACGCCACTTTGAGCACAGATAATTTAATTTAGCTCACACGGCGCAAATATAAAATACCCTTACAGTGTTTAGGAATAAAAAGGCATCAAACAGGTAATATTTATCACTGGACACTATCTACCACTGGACAACTTTCATATATAATAGCTTAGGATATTACACTGTAATCACTGGCCACTTTCAACAATATCTGAGGACATAACTTTCTCTGAATTTTGTTTCTATGATATTTTGTATAGGGTACCCTATTATATGTAACTGTTATAATAAATGTTAACCATACACTTAGACTCTTTTATAGATTTATATAGATACATTAGCCTATGTAGTCTAAATAGATTGATTAGATACTTTAGCCTATAGATACTTTAGCTAATTTGGCACTACCTCCTTTTATATAACTATAGGTAAAACTTCCGACAGCTAGTACTGTCTTGGCAAATAGTGCTCTATCCTCTGATAGACCAGAAATTAAGTCAAGTCCTCTTGTCAGATATTACGGCCCATGCTGCCCCCTGACAAAGCCAGCAACAGATCTGGAGAAAATCAAAGTTTGCGGTAGACACACTCCAACTACGGCTGCTGAATTGGACCACAAGACCTCAATGCGTTTCTTCGGGACTTACAGAGGGTAACTAAATTATGAGCTATTTTTAAACACAACAAGGAGCAGTGTGAATGCCTCACATTATGGGATCCAAAACATTCCCCCTATTACAATTTCCAAGTGTGCCCACATAGTGCTTATTTCTTCTTTTCTATTCGAGTTACAGGTTATGCCAGTAGTTTGTGCTAATTTATTACACTATTATTTAACATATTAAATGCCAATAAAAGCTAGCTAATGTTTTATAAAGTATACATTTTCATATGTGTTATAAGGTCACAGGGCAACATCCCATAAAGGAATAAGATATTGAAAACATACATAACAAGAACTAATAGAAGTATTGCTGCCTCACTAACAAGAGAAGTTAAAAAAAACAGTTTTTCCAATCTGCAGTTCATGTTGTTTCTGTAAGACTGCACATCTGAGGGATTGGAGCTTATTAATTTGTATTATTCATTTGTACCTTTCTTTGTGTGAAGTCATGTACACGTGACCCTAAACTGGGGCAATGTAATAACTTAACTGAAAATTTCACAGTGCCAAATTAGGAAATATTTCTGGACAGGAGATTGGCAGCACTTCACTGTCATGGCTATGGACCAACACGCAAAAATACATCACCCAAGCTTATGCACACATACTCATAGACATACACACACATACACACATATACTCATAGACATACACACGCATACACACATACTCATAGACATAGACATGCATACACACACCGCATGCACACATACTCATAGACATAAACATGCATACAAACACACACACACAAACCACATGCACACATACTCATAATCATACACATGTATACAAACACACACACACCACATGCACACATACTCATAGACATACAAATGCATACACACATACACCACATGCACACATACTCATAGACATACACATGCATACACACACACACACACCACATGCACACATACTCATAGACATACACATGCATACAAACACACACACACACACACACACACCACATGCACACATACTCATATACATACACATGCATACACACACACATACACCACATGCACACATACTCCTAGACATACACATGCATACACACACACACCACAGGCACACATACTCATAGACATACACATGTATACAAACACACACACATAGTTCCACTGTAATGATTTCAGTGTCTATAATTTACACTGATGAACAGTCACAAATAAGGACAATATCCTGTTCTGTAATGACTGAAGGACCTGGCTGATGCTCCTCATGGGGAGGTGTTATATAATGTCCTGTAATGCCTTAAGGACCTGGCTGAGGCTCATCATGGTGAGGTGTTATATAATGTCCTGTAATGCCTGAAGGACCTGGCTGAGGCTCATCATGGGGAAGTGTTATATAATGTCCTGTAATGGCTGAAGGAACTGGCTGAGGCTCATCATGGGGAGGTGTTATATAATGTCCTGTAATGGCTGAAGGACCTGGCTGAGGCTCATCATGGGGAGGTGTTATATAATGTCCTGTAATGGCTGAAGGACCTGGCTGAGGCTCATCATGGGGAGGTGTTACATAATGTCCTGTAATACCTGAAGGACCTGGCTGAGGCTCATCATTGGGAGGTGCTATATAATGTCCTGTAATGCCTGAAGGACCTGGCTGAGGCTCATCATAGGGAGGTGTTATATAATGTCCTGTAATGCCTGAAGGACCTGGCTGAGGCTCATCATGGTGAGGTGTTATATAATGTCCTGTAATGCCTGAAGGACCTGGCTGAGGCTCATCATGGGGAGTTGTTATATAATGTCCTGTAATGGCTGAAGGACCTGGCTGAGGCTCATCATGGGGAGCTGTTATATAATGTCCTGTAATGGCTGAAGGACCTGGCTGAGGCTCATCATGGGGAGGTGTTATATAATGTCCTGTAATGGCTGAAGGACCTGGCTGAGGATCATCATGGGGAGGTGTTATATAATGTCCTGTAATGGCTGAAGGACCTGGCTAAGGCTCATCAGGGGGGTGTGTTATATAATGTCCTGTAATGCCTGAAGGACCTGGCTAAGGCTCTTCTCCTGGAGGTGTTGGCTTCTTCAGGAATATGTCAAGTGTTGTCTACCTAGTTAGCTTTTTCTTCTCTTCATATATTTATTTATATGCAGCAAACATTGCATGAGCATTTCTCTCTACCAATGAAAACCACTCAGAGTTTGGGTCCATTTCTTCAGTACTCTTCAACAAGCGGTTAAGTTCTCTGAAGAACTTTGCTAACCCATTAACAGTGAACCTCTTATGCTCCCTTACTTCTGCTTCTGCAGTTTCCTTTTCTATTGCCTCTTTTTCAGTTACTCTCTTGTTCTAGCTCCAGCAGCTCTTCATTACTCAGCTCCTCAGGTACCACCTCTAGGAATTCTTCAATATCCGCATCATCTATGTCAATGTTCAGTCTCTTTGCCAATTCAACAACATTTCTATTAATCTTTGAAACCTCCTCAACCATTTCAAAACCTTTCACATCATGCACATACCACTTCAGTAATTTTTTGCCATAGCCCTTTTATTCATTGTGTGGCCACATCATCCCAGTCACAAACAAGGTTCTTTATGCAGTGGTATATGTTGAATTATTTCCAGAACTGCATCAGTGTCTTGCCAGTATCATCAGATGCAGCAATAGCCTGAGGAAAGGTCCTCCTCAGGTAGTAGGCCTTGATATAACTACCCCTTAGTGTCTATAAAACAATGGGAGCTGCCATGTTGTAACTTAGGATACCTTCTCTGCTGTGGCCAATAAGGGACAGTTATAAGTAGGTCATTAGAGTTTGCAGCCAATGGCTATGTGGAATATAACAGTGTTCTGCACTTCCATTTCTATTAGGAACTGAAAAGCTCACAATTTCAGAATGGAATTACAGAAAAAGGGGACAAAATAAATAATGAAAGTATATTGCAGACTTCTTTTTCTATATGTGATTTATCATTTTATATTACCATTTTAAAGTGTTTAATCTCCCTTTAAGCATTTGTAATAAGCTTAGTACTTAAGCAGTGATGGTCAGTGTACTCAGAGGGAGTTTGATCCTGAATCCATGTCATTAGCAATTTTTGTTATATCAGATATGGGTCCCTCTCTCATTTTTGTAAGACTTCTAGAACTTAGTGGAGCTGATCCTTTAACAACTTTGAAAATTGTTATCCTTATTCCTAAGGATCGTTGTCCCTGTGGAGTTTGACATGCCAAAATTATAAGCTATAGCATTCACTTGTTCACCACCTTTATACTGTTAAATTATGTGAAACAATAAATGTGTTTTGATTTAACCTCAAGCTTACTCGGTCAATTCTGACACTTGTCTACTAATGAGAATAGCTGGCTTTCAAGCGCCATCCGTGAAACCTAAAGGTAAAAGTCTCTTGTTTTGAATTTATTGTGAGGTTCTTGGAAAGATAGAATGGTGAGTGCATTTACTTTCATTAGCCGCTTGTTTGAACTTGCTTTAAGCGCATAAAATTAGCCTGGAGTTAAGTGGCACACATTAACCAAATTCACTATTTTAATTTTTAGACACTTAATATATACTTTGAGCTCCAGTTGTGTTAAAAAGACAAATATGACTTTTAATGAAACATCAACTATTTCAGTTTGAGCTGAGTGTGTGTGTGTATGTGGGTGAATGTGTGTAAGTGTGTGTGTGTATGTGGGTGAGTGTGTGTAAGTGTGTGTATTTATGTGGGTGAATGTGTATGTATTTGTGTGTGTGTATTTATGTGGGTGAGTGTGTATGTATTTGTGTGTATGTGTGTGTGTATGTGGGTGAGTGTGTGTATGTGTGTGTAAGTGTGTGTGTGTGTATGTGGGTGAGTGTGTAT